>NW_020172818.1:9442604-9571332 GCF_003031525.2 Neophocaena asiaeorientalis asiaeorientalis
GCAGGCGGACTCTCAACCATTGCGCCACCAGGGAAGCCCCATTACTATTTTTGATTCATATTTTTCTATTCTATTCTTGATTAATTTGTTTTTCACTAAAAAAGTTTAGAATCATCTTTTCTATTGAAATAAAAAAGACACATAAAAACAAAACACATCGTTATTTTTATGAGTATAATGGTAAATTTATAAATGTATAGTTTAACATGGATAAATTGACTTATTTACTGTTTTAAAGTCCCCATCCAAAATTATAATGTACATTCCATTTTTTCAAGCTTTCTTTTGTATTCCTTCAAAGACGTTTGAAGTCTTAAAGTTTATTTCTACATACTTTATCTCTTGCATTTCAGATCATAAAAGGATCTCCTTTATCCCATGTAGTTCTACTTTATTCTATGTTCTTGGTTATTGGTTTTACTCATTTATGTATTTCTATGCTGTATCCCACTACCTTACTGCTTGCATTGGTTGCAATGATTTCTCAGTTGATTATCTTTAATTTTCCAGATAATCATTTTACCTGACAGTAGTGATAATTGTAATTCTTATTTTACCATTTTTATACTTATAATGTATTTCTCTTATATGTTTATGTTTGCTTGTATTTAAAAATATGATAATTAATAGTCAGTATCCTTGTCCTAGGCTTTGCTAAGAACCCTTTCTTGTTTTCCTTTCATGTCTGTTGGCTTTGAGACTGAGGTGAAAGTATATTTACTAATGTTATAAATTCTTATATTTGTATTTTTTGTTTTTTCAGAAATCAATAATAGATATTTAATTTTATCAAAGACCACTTTAATGTCTACAGATGTAGTCTTTTTTCCCCTGAGATCAAGTAATAGGATTAATTATATTAAAACATTCTTAGTTTTGAATCATTATCTTCCTGAGTATACATGATGATGGTCTACTAATTTTTCAAATATGCTTCTAAAACCTACTTGCTGAAACTGAATTTACGATTTTTGCATCAAATTATTTATTTCATTTTTTTTTTGTTATCTATCTTCTCCCATTACAATAAAGGTCTTTGAGGACAAAATTTATCTTCCTTTTTTTTTCATTAAAACCTCAGCATCTAAAACTGCCTGTCATATAAGTAATTTCTCAAGAATATATTGACATTTATTTATTCAATGAACTGAGATTTTTCTGTTTCACCTCTTTTGTCAAATTTCAGTGTCAATTTACATATACTTCACACAAATCTCAAAAACAATTCAAATAGCTTTGGGATTATCACTGCTTTAAAGTTATAGTTAGTTTTAATCAGTAGGAACACTTACCTTGGAATTCTAAATGCAGTTATGCCTCAAGTAGAAAATTTTGTATGGTTGGATTTGGAGACATTTAGTTTCATTTAACACTTAAAAAGAAATTTTTATCTTAACACAGGTTATTTGTTATTTAATAAATGTTTTTTTTTTGTCCCTATATAGTACTGAACCTTATTTGTATATCTATTGATCTATCAATTATCTATCTATTTAGATTATCTAGAAGAAATCCACATATAATTTAAGAACAAGAACAAAGAATCACGCTTATGTCTCATTAAGCATTATAACATTTTGTTTTCTTGCTTTGTAATCTCTGAGAATGGAATCATATTGTTTGTGGTCATCTATGGTATTTTAGCTCAATATAAATTTACTCTTGTTGGTGTATATTTTTGTGTTTGACTCATTTTCATTGTAGTACCATATTTCACACATTGGGTTTTTAGCAGTTTCTTGATAGTATGAGCTGCACTGCTATAAGTATTTTTGCCTTTGCTTTCTGGTACTTAAGAGTTTCTGTACAAGAAAGTTCTATAAATGGGACTGCTGGTTGGTACTATGCACCCATTCAAGTTTATAATATAACTCTCAATTATTTGTCAAAATGCTTGGATTAATTTACAATCCCACCAGCAATGTGCCAAGGTTCATTAATAAATATTTACAACATTTGATATTATTAGATATTAATTTTTTGCCAATCTCATGGCATAAAATGATATCTAATTGTGGTCTTAATCTAGATTTCCCTGCTTACTAATGAAGTGGAGCATATTTAATATGCTTTTTTTTTTAAACTGTGCATGTTTATTGCCCATTTATCTTTCCTGTGCAATTTTAGTTAATTATTAACTTGATTGCTTTAATGGTTATAGTGTTTTTCAGGCTTTCTATTTTTTTCTTATGTCAGTTTCAGTAGTTTATAATTTCTAGAATTTCCTGAGTTTTAAACATATTGTATATGGTAATTCATAAATTATTTTAGATATTTTCTTGTTTAATTTGATTTCTACTTATGGTTTCCTTTTTATTCCTAATGTTGCTCATTTGTGCCTGATGTTCTATTGAATCTCACCAAAGGATTAATTTAGTCTTTATTTTTCTTTGACCAGAAGATTTTATTTGTTTCTGTTGGGTCTTACATGCTGACATCAACCTGCAGCTATTTAATCCCTCTTGAGAGTCCCTACTTTAACGGAGGAATCTCAAATTCATCTCCCTACTCTGCCCAAGGTAAAGCAGATGATCATAGCAGTGTTTGCATTCAAGAAGATCCTGTCTTATATGTTTACTTATCTCTCCTCATCCCTGTTTTTCTTCCTGGATTGTTGTCATCTTTGTTATTTATTTGTTTATTATTTGTTTGTTTTAACCCTTAGAGATTTTCTTTAATTTCTAATGAGCCAGAAGTACCCTAGAAATTACAATTTTATAATTTTTTCATGAACTCGGTATATTTAGAAGGAGAGTTTTTCAGAGAACAGAGCATAATATATTTTTAGAAATCAAAGTACTAATACATTTATTTTCAAAAATTTAGAAATAATTTGTATCTCTTATAATCACCATAAATTTGGGGTTTGCTTCATTATAAAATATTTTTTCTTAAAATTGAGTTTAATTAATTTATATTTATGGATATACATATATGCTAAGGTTTAGATTTGTCAGTTTATTCTGTTTTTATAACCTTTAAAAATACTTCATTATAAGGCCTTTCTTCTATCTTTTTTCATTTATTGTTTATCTGATATTTTGGAAGGTTTTTATGTTGGTTACATTAATAATCACAATTTATATATGATATCCTTAAATTTCTATTTTATATTGTACCTTAAATTCCTATTCTTAAGACATATGTATTTGTTTCCTACTGATTACATTCAACAAAATAAGAGATCAAAATTAATAATTGCCAAATAGGTAAAGAAAGTGTTCATAATGAATGACAATAAGAAAAAAGTAAAGAAAGTATTTAAGCCTCCCTGAGGAATTCAGAAACTGTAATTAACAGATACAAAATATGGAACAGTTGCTGTGTTAAAAAGTTAAAGTAAAGAAGGGGGAGGGGCTGAGATGTTGAAGTAGGAAGACCCTGACTCACCTCCTTCCACAGGCATACCAAAATTACAAGTATTTAAAGAGCAACTGTTGATAATAAAACCTAGAAGACTAGCAGAAAAGATCCTCTACCACTAAAGATATAAAGAAGGAACTACAACAAGATGGGAAAGAGGGGCAGAGATGCAATGTAGTCAAGAATTATACTCCTGGGCAGATGACCCAAAAAGGAGGATAATTACAATTGCAAAGGTTCTAACCCAGGAGCCAGGGGTCTGAGCCCCACTTTAGGTTATCCAGCCTGGGGATTCTCCACTGGAAAAATTAGCCTCTAGAATATTTGGATTTGAAGGCCAGAAGAGCTTACTTTTGGGGGGAGCCAGAGGGCGGGGGGAAATAAAGACTCTACTCTTAAAAGGTGCACGTAAAATCTCACACACTCCAAGACACAGAGCATAAGCAGTAATTTAAAAGAAGCCTGAGTCAGACCCCCTTGCTGATCTTAGAGGACCTCCCAGAGAAGTGAGAGGAAACTGGAGCTCACCCTGGGGACACAGACACTGGTGGCAGCCATTTTTAGGAGCACTTTCTATGATGAGGACACTGGTTCTGACAAGCACCATTTTGGAATCTTCCCTCTAGCTTATTACCATCAGGACCTGGCTCTGCCTACCAGCCTGTTGGCACCATTACTGGGATGCCTCAGGTCAAGCAACTAGCTGGGGGGAGATACAGCCCCACTTACCTGCAGGCCTGCTGCTTTAAGATCCCCTGACCCCATAGCCTATCCTGACCCAGTCCTGTCCACCAGAGAGTCCAAGACCCTGCCCTGAAATAACAGTGCACTTTCACTAGCCCCAGAACCACCAGGACCCTGCAGCCAGTGACCCTGAGACCAGTCTTACCTACCAGTGGGTGGTCACCAGCCTCAGAAACCCCTGGGCCCTGACACCAACCACCAGTGGGCTGACATTAGGTGTGAGGCCACCACAGCTCCATAGTCTGCCATGACAGGACACAGATGATCCATCAGCATGTCAGCACCACCCCTAGGAACTCTTGGGTCCCAGCCCAGGCCACCAGGAGTCCAACACAAGCTCTGGAACACTTTGGGACCATCAGCCAGCTGCCCCAGGTACCAGCCCTACCCGCCAGTAGGCTAACACCAGCTTCAGGACATCATGAACCCCGCAGCCAGCTGTGACAAGAACCAGCGTGCCCACTAGTATGCCAACACCAGCTCTAATACCCCCAGGGCTCTGCAGCCAGACACCCCAGGGACCCAGCTCCATCCACCAGTGAGCTAACACTAGACCTAGGATCCCCCAGGGCAGCAGCCCCATCCAGCAGGGGGCCTACACTGGCCCTGAGACACTTTGGACCCCTCAGTTAGCTAGCCCAGGATCCAGTCATGAACACCAATGGGCAAACACCAGCTTTGGGACCCCTCACAAACTCCATAGCCAGGCATTTCAGGAACTAGACCTGCCAACCAAGAGGTGGACACTAGATCCAGTGCCCCCAGCCCTGTAGCCACCCAGAACCAGCTCCACATACCAGTGGGCCAATATTAACCCCAGGGCGCCACAGGGCTTCACAGCCATCAGCCTCCTGAACCAGACCCACCCACCAGTGCCCAGCAGCCTCCACACAATGCAGGGCCTGGCAACCAATCTGAGTGAGGGCAGCCACATCTACCACACTGCCCACAGTAGTCAGCCTGCAACAACAGAAGGACCCATGCAGCCCACATTGGGTGCAATCCTAGAGCATATAGCCTGAATATCAGAGAGGAGTGAGCTGCTGGAATGCATAGGCTATCTCCTACAAAAGGCCAGTTCTCTAAGATTGGGAAATATAACCACACTACTACATACCTAGAAATAAAAAACATCAGGTTAGGCAAAATGAGGCAACAGAAGAGTAAGTTGAAAGAACAAGATAAAACTCTAGAAGAAGAACTAAGTGATATGGCACTAGGCACTCTACCTGATAAGAATGCAAGGTAATGATTATAAAGACGTTTAAAGAACTCAGGAGAAGATTAAATAAATAGAGTGAGAAGTTAGAAAATTTTAACATAGAGTTAGAAAATATAAAGAAGAACCAAAGAGAGATGAAGAATACAATAATAGAAATTTAAAAAATACACTAAAGGGAATCAAGAGATGTTAGAGAAGAACAGATCAGCCATCTGGAAGACAGAATAGTGGAAATCACTGAAGCTGAATGGAAAAAAGAAAAAAAGAATAAGAAGAAATGAGGACAGTTAAGAGACATCTAGGACAACATCATGCATACTAGCACTCACATTACAGAGGTCCCAGAAGGAGAAGAAAGAGAGAAAGAGGTAGAGAACATACTTGAAGACATAATAGATGAAAACTTCCCTAACTTGGCAAAGGAAAAAGACATCCAGGTCCAGGAAGCACACAGAGCTCCCAAAAGGATCAACACAAAGAGGACCACACCAAGACATACTGTAATTAAAATGGAAAAAAAAATTAAAGATAAAGATAGAATATTAAAAACAACAAGGAGAAGCAACAAGTTATGTACAAGGGAACTCCCATAAGGTTATAAGACGACTTTTCAGTAGAAACTCAGCAGGGAGTGGCACAATATATTTAGAGTGATGAAAAGCAAAAACCTACAACCAAGACTACCCTACCCAGGAAACATTCATTCAGGTTTAATAGAGAGATCAAAAATTTACAGACAAGCAAAAGCTAAAAAAGTTCAGTACCACCAAACCAGCTTTACAAGAAATGTTAACAGGGCTTCTCTAAGAAAAAAAAGAAAAGGCCACAACTACAAACATGAAAATTATGAAAGGAGAATTCTCATCAATAAAGGCATATATACAGTAAAGGTAGTAGATCAACCATGTATAAAGCTAGTAGAATAGATAAAAGACAAAAGTATTAAAACCAACAATATCTACAATAAGGAGTTAAGGGATACACAAAGCAAAAAGATGTACATTATGATATCAAAAACAGTAAACAGGTTGGGAGTGAGTAATTATGCAGGGTTGTTAAAATGCATTTGAATGTAAGAGATCAGCAAGTTAATATAATCACACCGATATATGAATCACTATATATAAACCTCAGGGTAACCAAAAACTAAAAAAAAAAAAGATACACACAGGAAAAAAGAAAAGGAATCTAAACATAACAATAAAGGTAGTCATCAAATCACAAGAGAACTAAAGAACAAGAAGGGAACAAAAAATAACTACAAAAACAATCTGAAAACAATTAACAAGAAGTGTCTACTTATCAAAAATTACTTTAAAAGTAAATGGACTAAATGCTCCAATCAAAAGACATAGAGTAGCTGATGGATGCAAAAACAAAGAGCCATAAATATACTGCCTACAAGAGACACACTTCAGATCTAAAGACACACAGACTGAAAGTGCGAGGATGGAAAAAGGTGTTCTATGCAAATGGAAATGAAGAGACAGTTGGGGAAGCAACACATATCAGACAAAACAGACTTTAAACTTACATTGTAACAAGATACACTAAAATTATTCTTTGGAATTCTGGGTTTATTTTTAACATACTTAACTCTTTTTGAAATCATTCTAAAAGGTATGCCTTGTTTGTATAGATAATGTACTCTCTTATAGTAAACACTAATATAATACAAATGCAATACAGAAAACAAGTGAAATACGGCAGTGACTTTTTGTAGGAGTTGGGTCCCAAGATGGCTCCCAACGATCCCTGACTTGGGATATTTATGACCTTGTGTAGTCCCCTCCCATGTTATATCAGTCTGATTAGAAATAGAATAGGGCAGAAGTGATGATATCATAGGTTTCTCTCTTTTGGATCACTTCGTCTGCAGGGTGCAAACTGTCATGTGTGAGGAAATGATGATTTGGTGAGTAACTGAGGCCCCCAGCAATCAGCCAGAAAGGATGGAGAATTCTGGAAAACAGCTACAAAAATGACCTTAGAAATGGATCCTTCAGCCTCAGTCAAGGCTTCACATGACTGCAGCCCAACTGACGTCTAGATTCAATCTGAGCCAGAATCACCCAGCTAAACTGCCTCTGAATCCCTAAGCCGCAAAAACTGAGAAAATAACAGCTTGTTGTTTGAGCCACTAATGTTTTGGAGTAATTCATTATATGGCAATAAACAACTAAAAAATGTGACTAATACAGTTTTTAATGTGTCATAGCTCAGGCTGCCACACAAAGCACCAGAGGCCGCATGGCTTAAGCAATAAGAATTGATTTTTCACAGTTCTGGAGGATAAGTCCAAGATCAAGGTGCCAATGCATCTGGGTCCCCATTGAGGGCTCTCTTCTTGGCTTGCAGACAAACACCTCCTTTCTGTGTCTTCACATGGCAGAGAGGATGTTCTCTGGTGGCTCTTCTTATAAGGACAATAATTCCATCATGAGAGCTTCACCCGCAATAAGCTCATCGGAACCTAATTGTCTCGCAAAGCAAAGGCCCCACTTCCAAATGCCATCACATTGGAGGGTTAGGGATTCAACATATGCATTTGAGCGGAGGGGCAGCACAATCCAGCCCATAACAATATGAGAAAAATATTAACATTTTTGTGGATATATAAGCAGTAACTATTAATTGCAGAAACTCCTTCAAAGCCACAGACTCATAGATGACATATTTCAAGCTACCTGGGACATCAAACACCAGTGTTCTCTTCCAGAATCTGCTTGATTTCTCCTTCTGGAACTGGCTCTTGTTCCTCTGACTTTTTTTTTTTCTCTTACATACACAGATAATTTTATATAAAAAAGATTATCCCATTGCTCTTCCACTCAAAAATATGTTATGGGAGTTTTTCCAAGTCAATGTAAAAAACAAATATGCATCAGATTTTGTACAAGCTGCAGAGTATTCCATTACTTGAATAACCATAATTTATATAACCTATCCAATATTGATGTACATTTAGCATGTTTCCATTGCTTTGATTAACAAAATGGAGATGAATATCTTTGTGCATTCATCTTTGTAGTACTGCTAAATTACTGCCTTAGGAAAAGTTTCTAAAAGTGTAATAGTTTTGCCAAAGCAATGGACACCACATTTCAAATGATTTATTTTCCTCTTCTATTTGAAATTACATGCTCATCATTTGCTGAAGTGATATGTTTGTTCCCTGTCAAAAAAAGGGAACCAAGATAAATCCCTTCCTACTTCACCATGAACATATCATTCTATTATTTTCTAATTTACTATAATTATTTATTTAGACAAAGTAAGAGTCATATTTGAATTTTTCTTTATGCCATGCTTTTTAAAATGAGTGATAATTTACCATAACATTAGATTGATTTTTTAGCACTATCTTACTTCTCTCAGCTTTATTAAATTTACTTTGAATTACAAAAGTAATACATCCTTTCTGTAATAAGTTTAGCTAACAGAGTATATTAACTTACAGTTAGCTGTTGCAGGGCTGCTGCAAATTGACCAGTGGTGATGCCTTTTCTCCATCCACTGCCCGGACTCACCATCAAAGGGAAAAGCACTCCTTTCTGTGTTTAGTCCCTCTCCTTAATTTTAAAATTTTGTTTGTTTGTTTCAAAGTAAGAATATGTATTCGGTGGGGTAGTCTTATGTTCTGAACATGTAGAGCTGTTGATAGCATTAGACTGTGTTGTCTCAGAAAGGGGAAGATGCATGCAGTTTTAAAAGTAGACTGGCTCAAATATGGGAATACCTGGGGAGTTTCTGAGGAATGACAGTGAGCTAACTGCAGTAAAACACAGTAGATCCAGATGGGGCTGAGGTGACCACTGTATGATTCTGGACACTAGGCTCTAGCACTGAGGCCATGAGAACCTGATGAGAGTCCCCTGTGGTCAAGCTATAGAAAAGGGATTTGGAAATACCAGCCCCTGAGCCCTAAGGAATCTATTATCACAGTACAAGCTGTGGTCCTTCTTCTTTTCCTGGACCATGTAAATCTAGGGATGGGGAGAAGGCCCTAAACATGTCTTATCTTAGACTTCTTTTCATCCTTGGGTACTGGGGACAAGCAAATTGAATTCTATAATTTTTTTTTTTAATTTTCAAAAATGTGGCACTGTTGCACCATGACTATCATAGAATGACCAATGCTGGTAATACTGACTGCTACATTCATTCATTCATTCATTCATTCATTCATTTATCCCTCCAGCTAACGGATAGTCACAGTCACTGCTCCCACAAAGCTTACAGTTGAATATGGAAGGCAGACTTTAAAATATTACAGAAATGCATGAATTATTACATGTATGAATTATTACATCCTCCAGAATGAGAAGGCTGCCTGATCAATCCAACTCATTATCAATTTTAGCCAGGGTTTCTCTGCTCAGAACATCATTTCTGAACTGGCTCTTAAATAATTTTTTAAAGTATCTCTTTGGTGATGGTAGAGCAGAAAAGGATCTTGCCAGTTCCTACATAAAATAGTGAGTCCATTAATTCATCTCTTGACTCACTCTTTTATTTTTTTGCACCTGTAACTGAGTATTTGATTTAAATGCATTTGCCTCTTTGTTTATTGCTCTCTCTTCATAATGGGGGTATCAGTACATGATGGCAGGGACTTGGCTTTCTTTACTGTATTTGCCATGACTCAGAAAAGTTCCAAAGGCACAGTATATACTGGGCAAATGTTTTCTGGATAAGTAAACATCCAGAAGGCATGACACCTCAGGATGTCAATATCTGAGCTGCCATATAAAAAAATGTGAAAATCTTGAACAAATATAGTATTTTTTTCTATAAAAGCTAAATGTTATGACCTCTGAGATATGTGACATTTGACTTCTCAATTCCCTTTCCTCCTCAAATCTAGAAACACTTTAGCCAGTCAGATTGTCCTCAACAGAGACCCTGTCTCAAGATCTCAGACTTGGAGCTATGTCTCAGAAGTCCCCTTCCCTCTTCTCTGAGCCCAATGCATTTATCCATTCCTCCTTTCCTTTTAGAGGTAAACACTGCAAACAAATACTCCATACATAGAAGTGCAAGGTAGCTTTGCTACAATATCAACGTTCCTATTAAGGCACCTGAGAAACATACCCAAGTTCATGTAGTGAAACTGCCTCTGCTTTCATTTATTAAGAAACCATTTGCCCCTCTTTCCACGTCTTGTGCTTAGAAGGAAAGTTGTCATTACTTGTATCCCTACAGCTTTTGTTATTTGTTTTCTCATGCATTATTTAATGTTTTTGCTGAAATACAGGGATTTCTCCAAGTTTTGCTCTCATCCCCTCACAAAAAAAAAAAAAAAAATGAATACAATTGTCCCAAGGTCTTCTATCTTACTAAACTATTTTGAGGTGACATCTCCTTTCACGGTGATGCCCCCTAAAAGGAATTCCCCCACTACTTATAGTCAAATTACAACTATTTATGCTATAACCTTCCGTTTCTCACTGCCATTTCAGCATCAGGAATTAAAGCCCTTTCTTTTCTACCTTGCTGAAATTTTGCTGTTTAACCCTTTCATTCCGTTGGGCAGGTATCATCATTGTACACCATCATATATATAATAGACACAGTACATATTTACCAAATGAAAGTCGAATGAGAGGACTTCCTTTTTATTCTGAATCCCTCTAATGCTACTGTTTCCTTTCTTTAAAAAAAAAAAAATTCTCTCCCCTTCTTTTCCCAGTAGTTATATTTTCTACTTAACTTCTTACCCCCACTGCAGCAAACACTGGTTGAACATGAACTCTAAGCTGTGTACTTAGATAGGTCTGGATAGAGAGATGCATGTCCTAGTTTCCTTTTTGATCTAATTAGTATGTTTTCCCTCAAACCCAATGAGGGTATTAGTCAAAATTTTGTTTGTTTTTAAAGTAATACAGACTAGCAGTGCATTGGTGGTGAGTTGTAATCCAACAGACATTTATAACACTGAGTTTTTCCTACAAATGACAGAGCATTTGTAGGAAAAACAAAGACAATAACCAGACTTTGGGACTCAGGTATTATCTTCATTGCTGAGTTCTTTCAGACTTTTAAAGTGGTAACTTTCTTTTATGGAAACAAAAAGACTCTGGGACTTTGAACAGTTTGTCTGGTTGCAGAGTAGATGCCTGTGTCATGATTTGTATTTCAGCCATATCAGAGCCTGGTGAGCTACAGAAATCTGCAGTTGGCTACCATGCCTCTTGACCCTACTAAGAATTATGTCCCCTAATCTCCAAGAACTCCATACTATCAGCTGGTCTCCAGAGAACAACACCAGAGATGCTTAAAATAAATCCATTCAAAGAAACGGCTATTATAAATAACTTCTTCTCCTTTCCTTTGAGTTTACACACAGTTACTCTACATTATCCAGGCATTGAATATCCATGCTGTGAATTATTCAGTCCTACACTGCCTCGTCTCCCTCTTGATGTCTGACTTTTGCCCTTTTTCAAGTCATTAGAAATTTCAGTGAGGTAGACCAAGAAAGGGAATCAAGATTAAAGAGATGGCTTATCCATGTCCCTTAATAGGAGATCTGTTAGAAAAAGTGCTAATATTTTGGATAACAAATCACAATTTTTAAATACATGTAATGGATAAAATGACATAGTAAAACTAATGAAATGAACAATAATAGTGTTTACGTTTTTCGTTCAACAAGTAGTTATGTGTTATGTGTCAAGCACTAAAATAGATGCTCTTAATATAGTGTTGACTAATAATAAAAATAATAAATAGTATTTCCCTTCAGAATCTTACATTCTAGTCAAGGAAACCAAGTGCAAACATAAACAAGTAAGTATGAAAATTTTAGATAATTACAAGTGCTGAAACAGAATAGTGGGATAGAGAGTTATGATTAGGGAGTTTCTTTAATACTGGGATAGATGTAGTGTTCTATCTTGAAGTGCAAATGCTCAATTGAAAAATTAAAGAATAAGTGAGACCCAACACAGACGCAGGTCATATAAAAATTAAACATAAACTCATCATATAACTTAGCAATTCCACTCTTAGGTATACACTCAAAATAATTGAAAACATTTATTCACGCAAAAATGTGCACACAAATGTTCATAGCACCAACATTCATATCCAAAAAAGTGGAAACAAGTCAAAGTTTCATCAACCAATTGACTGATAACTGATAAACACCATATGTTATATTTACATGATGGAATATTATGCAGCCATGAAAAATGAATGAACTACTGATACATGCTACAACAGGGATGAACACTGAAAGTATTATGCTGAGTGAAAGAATGCAAACACAAAATGTCACGTATTGCATGATTCCATTTATATTAAATATCAAGAATAGGCAAATCCATAGAGATAGAAATTAGATTAGAGGTTGCCACAGGCTGAGAGGAAGGGGAATGTAGAATGACTGCAAACGAGTGTGGGATTTCTTTTTGTTGCAATGAAAACATTCTGAAATTAGTGATAGTGGTTATGGTTGCACATCTAGTATATGGATATAATAGAACCCACTGAATTATAGATTTTAAAGGGATAAATTTTATGATATGTGACATATCTCAATAAAAGAGAACTTAATGATCTATGTGTCTTCCTGCTAAAAAATAATCTTTTCAAAACCAAATTCCCTTTATGTCACTTACCAGTTTAAAATAACAGCTCCTTGGACCTACAAGATAAAATTCAAACACATGTGGTCAACACATATGTTCTTTATTAACTGGCTTTTTCCTAAGTCCCCAGGATCATCTCCAGTCATTTCTGTTTACCATTTTCTGAATTATAAAAAATACTTGCCTCTGCTTTTCTACGCCATGAGCTCTTCTGCACTTTACACCTCCTCAACTCATGCTTCTTGGAATAGTTTACCCTCCTCCTTCTTCACCTAGTTAACAGCACTTGTCCTCCAAAAAAGAATGCAAATATTACCATATTTGAAGTGACTTTCTTTCAGAGCTCCCACACCAATTTGGAAATGCTTGCCTTGTGGTTGCATGGAGTCCTCTGCATATCATAGATCTTTTCCAAACTGTATTATGAGTATCTGATTTTTTCATCCGTCTCCTCCTTTTACGCAGTATGGTTTGTGAGAACAGAGGTCATTAATGTTTTCTCCTATGTATCCTCAGCACTTGTCAGAGTGAGTGAGTGTTCAGTAAAATTGCTGTGGCCTGAATATGAATAATGTGTTAGTTTTCAAGCTAAAGTAGTAAATGAAGTCATACATGAAGAGAGTATAGAAACACAAAATCAAATGTAGTTTGACCTTTCATAAAACCCTACATTTATACCAAGGAGGTGGACGTCTAAGACACCTGGGTAAGAAAATAAGGTTTGTCACAAAAAAAAGAGATCTTCTCGACTTATTACATATGAATTCATCCTATGAGGGATGTTTATAAAATGCGGTGCTCATTCCAGGCCATTTATAAAAGGAAAGTAGGATGTTATTATATTTATTCTAGATCAACAGGAGTAAACCACAACTTTCCTGGGCAGACCAAGATGATGTGACCATATTAAGTATTTTACCACTCGTTATTGCTCTGTACTAGAGTAGTTTACAGATTTTGCAATTGTAAATATTTGCCCCCAGATAGCTCAAGGCTTACTTCCTCATTTAATTCAATCTCTGCTCAAGTGATGTCTCATTGGGAAAGTCTCCCCAGATACCTAAAATAACTCTCTCCATAAGACTGTATGTTAACACTAATCACTGTTAGGCTCCTTAGTGAGAATGCAAGGTCTATGAAAGAATGGATGCTTGTCTCCATATCCTAAAATGATGTCCAGCTCATAATAGCTGCTCAATAAATACTTGACTTAATAAGTAATGTTGTGATTATTATTCTTGAGGATAAATATTTTAGGGATTGATAGAAATCAGATTAACAAATCCAAAGATATTAAGTTTTCAAGATTTTTTTCACATTGCCACTTTTCTAACAAAAGTTTGCACCAATTTTCCAGCGATTAAATTTAATTTTTATTGTAACGCACCCTCACTGGCATCTAGTATACTAAATATGATGGCATTTTTAACATAGTGGTCAATTTTTTAGACATAAATAACAAAACCAATAAAAATGTCCTTTCTAATACACAGAGGTCACACTACTTTGGCCTCAAATAAACAATTTTAATGATTTTCAATGTTGAGACTAATTTCATATACATTAACCTTTGAAATCTACACGTGCATATGAAATAACTAGTTCCAGTATATACATTATTTTACAGATAAATGGAAATGACTCTCCACGATGACAATGAGAGGCCAAGGAAAGGTTAAAACAAAATTTATCAAGTGGAAATAAAAAGAATTACATTGGTTTATTCAGTAGAATTATATCTACCTACCAGAACAAGGAGTCACAGAAAGAATAAGGTTTTTAATCAATGAGTGAGATAAACCAAAATATATCAGAAAATATCAGCAGAGTTAAGTAACTTTATCAAAACTGCATACACCATCCACAAGTTCCCTAGAAATAGGACCACCATCGTCCTGCACTTACGTTATTATTTTTTAATTATGTGAAAATGGAGTATATGGTAAATACATGGTAGGATCCTGTGGAACAGCAGTTGGGGGAATGGGGAATGTGAAACAAGTAAAGGGTAATGAAGGGGAAAATTTTTTGAATTGTGTATACACAAAAGTTGTCTTGAGCTTGTAAGAGAGAGAGCTTATGTCAACTGTCAAGTATATCTTGATACTTCAATTGGATGGTAAGAGCTCACAGGGTATGTACTATACTCTGTATTCCTTTGTTACCCAATCCTTTGTTACCCAAATTTCTACCCTCACCTCCAGTGTTGTCTCACCTGTATAGACTACAGACGGCTCTCATGAGATTTCTCAGCCCCATTCAGTCCCTGGAGCCACCAAAATCTCACTTTGCAAAATCAGAGGAGTCCCATTCCTCCTAGTGAATGGCCTGAGAAGACTGGGGTTGTCCACGCCCAGGCCAGTGAGAGAAGCATGCAGAAGATTCTAGGTGCCAAGTGTCAATTGGGCTGCCACCTTTCTATCTTAGCTCCATCACAGGGATCAGTCACCATGACCCAACCCTGGCCTTGCCTTCCTTTCTACTTCCCATGGTGGCTTCCTGGTGATACTGGAGCTTGCTCTGTCAACTCATTCCATTATATTTGCTCTCCCTGCCACAGAGGTAGTGTCTACCACATGTTGTATCCTTCAATTCATGAAGCAAACTTCCATCATTGACAGCTCAGTGCCACTGATTAGAAGTCTCAGTTTGGAAATATGTAGCTAGGGCAGCTCAGGTTATGACAGTAAACACACATTATACTAGCAGTAAATAGTAGCACAATGAATGAGTCTAATAGATACACCTGGTTAATTTGCTCCTGTGTCTGTGATGGTGTGTGTGTGTGTGTGTGTGTACGTGTGTGTCTGTACCTGTGTGCATGTGTTTTCTTGCCATCAGTTTGGGAATACAAAGTTTTCTCGCTCAGACTGAAGTCACTTCCCTCATTAAGCCAGTAAGCAAAAACAAATAAACAGAAAAACCTTTTACATTAATTCTCCCTTAGTTTTAGAATAAAACCGGAACTTCACAGCTCAGCATTAATTGCCCTTCATGACCTACCTCTCCCCTACCTTCCAGGCTTACCTAATACTATATTCTCCTTCCTTTTTTTTTGTCAGGTATTACAACCAGCTTCTCATCTTCTCTACTCCAGGTACCTTAAATGTGATAATCTGTTTTTTTCCACCATCAAGTCTTAAATCATAGTTTTCTCTCCATCTTTCTGCTCCTCACAATCTAAGCATTCTGCAAACCTCAGCTAGTATATCTCTTCTATGATCCCTTTCCAATTTTCTGACTCAAATTAATCACACATACCTAGGCTTTTAGCCCTGCCCTGCCATGCCTCTCCTTGGAACTTATTTCATCCTCAAGCATGTTTGCATTTTTGTCTCCCCCAGTAGAGGGAAAGCTTGATGAAGTGAGAGATGGTGCCTCATTCATTCCAGTTTCTCCCAGGTGTTATGCATATAGAAAGTTCTCGAAAGCACTGCTGCTCTTGGAGTTAAGCAAATAGAATATGAAGTTCTTTTTATAATAAAAACTATTGTTTACCAAACAAATATATGTGTCAGGCATTTTAAAATACATTATTTACCTCCCAGCAGGAGTTTCTATTCCTCATATATATTTGGAAAATATAAATGATTCTTTTGGCATTTAAGTTCAGTTGGATTAATAGCTAATCCTTTTTCTTCAATTTTGTCTTCTCATTTTTTCACCATTAACATTTTCCTTGCTAGGATCTGGTTGAGAGAGAACAGTACGATCTCACAGTATTGTTAGAAGTGTCCCTAAATGTCATTTATCACTCTGGTGTGTGGGCTTTCTAGCGCTTTTTGGCAGACAGCACTCTCTTCATAAAGCGCCCATTACTTTGTTACCAGTGACTCATCAGTTTTACCTCCAGCAAGAGAGGAAAGGGTAAAATACTTGAGATGTGACAGTGTTATAAGCGCTGGCTCAAATCCAACATGACCAACTAAGCTGAAATTTGAAGCAAGAAGCAGTTACATACAAGTCAGGAGATTGATAGATATACCAGTTATCTTGTCATTACCAACTGAAGGTGCCTTTGTGAGGGAAAGAAAAAGAAGTCCCCAGTCCTCCTGGTGAAAAATCTGCACATACACCAGAAAACAGCACTGCAGGAAAGCTGTCTTCTCCTGGAGCATCAACTTGGAATTATGTGGGGTCTTCTCGGGATCTAGTCCCCCCCCCAATAAGAATATCCACTGATATTTCAAATCACAGACGCTATAGTTTACCTAAAATAATGACTGATGTAGTATATGCTGATGTTTTCCACAGAAACAGAATAGAACAAGGGCACACAGAGCCCCGTGAAGACATGTGAGACTTTGGGTCCCTTTATATGACGGGGTGGTGTGCCAGGTGTAGGTCAATGAATGAATCTCCATGAAAAAACAGGAAAATGGAAAGCCAACAGTTTCATTGCCTGATGATGCAAATCATAACGCATTTTCTGTTTTATTAAGGAGGGGTTATGTGGCATTCGTACTTGGTATTCCTGCTGAAAGAGTCAATCCAGATGGGAACATTCATTGATTTGACCAGATGTGTGACAATGTCACTCTGAAAGGTGGTTCCAGTATGCTGAACTGACATAGATCATCACAGAAACTGCACTGCTAATAGAATATATCGAATTAGCAGCTCTCTAGTGGGAGTTCAATCATTTTGAAGCATAAATGCAGGATTTCAGAGCTAAAAAAGACTTGAGATCTCATGTAGTCTGAAAGTTTCATTTTATACAAAAGGAAGCTAAGGCTCAGTGACGTAAATTATGTTGCATGAGCTTCTTAAGTGATGTGTGGCAAAACTGGATCCCAGGACCACCTAACCAGACTTCTGTGTTCTATGACCTTAATCTCATTTGCACATATTCCTCCATTTTACCCTATGATTAAGTATGGAGTACCCACTACAGGACAGACCATAGGGGAAGCAGTGGCGCAAAGATAAGCAAGATCCCTGCTTTTGAAGGTGCTTACCTTCTAGTGGTGAGCATCCAACAGAAACAAAATACATTTGACCAAAAATAAGCACAATGAAGAAAATGCAAGCATTGGAGATAGTGACTGAGGTGAAGCAGTAATTAGAAAAGAAAGGATATGCCATTCCTGTTCACGTTCATAATAACTCTGAAAAGGAGCCAATGGAGTGATGAAAGATGTTTTTTAAGAAGTAGAAATTACAAGTGTGAGGTTCACATGAGCTTCGAGTGGAAGACAGAAAGAGGCTGATGTAGCTGCACTGAGCAAATGCAGAGTAGAGGTGTCCAGCTCCTGCCAGACCCCTGAGTTGGATTTTATTCTAAGTGCAATTGCAAACCATTGGAGGGATATACACAAAGGAGCAATGGACTGTGATTGTTAAGCACCTAATTGCACACAGTCTATCCCAGGACATGTAATATTTCAGGCTACAGAGCACTGTAATGTGGGCACTGTAGAGAACACCTCAGACCTAATCCTGTATTCAATTAAAATATCACTCAGGTTTCTATTTGAATCAATGGTAAGGTTGAGAAAGCTTTAGAACAAACCTCAGCTAAACAATGAACCCACTTATTTTCTTTTAATTAATAAACTTTATATTTTGAGTAGTTTTAGATTTACAGAATTGAGCAGGTGGTATAAAAAATTCTCATAGACTCCCTCCCCTCCCATACATGTTTTCCCTGTTATTAACATCTTGCATTAGTGTGGTACATTTGTTAGAATTAATAAATCAATATTGATACATTATTATTAACTAAAGTTCATCATTTACATTAAGGTTCAAACTTTGTTCTGTTCTATGGGTCTGGACAAATGTACAATGTCATGTATTCACCATTACAGTATCATACAGAATAGTTCACTGCCCTAAAATTCCACTGTGCTCCATCTATATATCCTTCCTCCCCTACCCTGAATTCCTGGCAACCTCTAATCTTGCTACTGCTTATATAGTTTGCCTTTTACAGAATGCCATGTAAATGGAATCATACAGTATGGAGACTTTTCAGACTGGCTTCTCTAACTAAGTATTATGCATTAGAAGTCCCTCCATGCCTTTTCATGGCTTTATGGCTCATTTCTTTTTTATCACTGAGAAATTATTTCAGTGTATGGATGTATCACAGTTTATCTATTCCTCTTTTGAAGTTAATCTTAGTTGCTTACAGATTTTGCAATTAGCAATAAAGGTGATATAAATATTTGCGTGCAGTGTTCATGTGGACACACAAATTTTAACACATATGGATAAATGCCAAGGAGCATAATTCCTGGATTGTAGGGTAAGAGTATGCTTAGCTTTGTAAGGACCTGCCGAACTGTCTTCTACAGTGTCTGTTCCATTTTGCATTCCCACCAGCAGTGGATGAGAATTCCTGTTGCTCCACATTCTCACCAACGTTTGGTATTGTCAGTTTTTGTTTTTTTTTTAATTAACTATTCCAGTATATGTATAGTGGCATCTCATTATTTTAATGTGCAACTCCCTAATGATATATGATATTAGTATTTTTTGATTTGTTTTTACACAGTAATGTATAAATTACTCATAATAATGTCACATGTATACATATATATGTGTGTGTGTGTGTGTGTGTGTGTGTGTGTGTATAACTATGGGGATGCTCCATACTTCAACTCACCCAGCATATATTTAGTACCTATTGTGTCCTGGAGCCTGAACCAAGCACTAAGGAAACAGGTGATTCAGTCAGCACCTTACTGCCTTCTAGGAGTTCATGGTCTAACAGAGAGAGGACGAACACAGATGGGAATACTGGAACTATGAGAACTCTGAAGAGAAACACCTATCTCTTCCTTAGTGGGATCAGAGAACTTTCTGAAGTAAGAAATCCTAGAACTGAGCTAAAATACAGCAGAAGAGTTTACCAGCCGATGGTAGTAGATTGGAGTCTTGAGTTGTTCAGCCTGGTCTCTGAGGGAAACTACAAGTTAAGCTCAGAGGTGTTGTCATGTCTTATGCACTGAGAGATAAAGTTGGAGTGGTTGACATAGGCCAATATTAAGGAGACCTGAGTGGTATATAAAAACCATTGATGGCTATTCAGCTATGAAAGCAATATCCCTATAGAAGTCAGTTTTTTAATAATAAAAGTTTATTTATTAAGCCTGGCCATTATAAAAGTTTATAATATCTATAAAATACAAATACTTTTAATGGCAATGCCATATGGTTTTAATAATATAACAAGTACAGCTTGTATTTTTACTTTTTAATATAAGTTTAAAAATTTCATTACATGATGGAAGCATTACAAATATATCAAAAATTAGGTAATAATCTCACACTCATAAATTATAATAATATTCTGGTTTATAATATTTCATGCTTTTATATGTATGTATAGACATGTGTATTAACAAAATTGATCACTGCATGCTATTTCACTTCACTAAGTGGAGGTTTGCAGTGTCATTTTTAATGACTTCTGAGTAATCAATCTATGAAATGAACAAAGCATGATTTATTTACCAATTCTCTCTTGAAGGTTAGTTCAGGCACTTCAACTTTTCCGTATTATAAATAGTTCTGAGATGAAATTATGGTATGAAACCTTTGGGAATTGATTCAATTATTTTACTAGGATAATTCTTTATGATGTTAAATTTCTGGTCAAAGTATATGCACCTAGTTAGTAGGGCTTTGATAAATATTGCTAAGTAATTAAATAAGTCTAAAAATATGACAACAGTGTATGTATGTATACATATAAATACATATATGCATATATAAATATACACACATATATGAATGTTCATTTTCACACTAACAATATTATTTTAATCTTTGTCAATATTATAGGTAGAAAATATGTCAGTGTTGCTTTAGTTTTTCACAGTCATCACTTGCCTGGTCCAAGGTTCTATCTCCTACCTCTTTTTCTTGCTTCAGCTCTTATCATTGACAATCTCTTCTCCACAGAGCAGCTAATGGATTTCTTAATAAAGTGAATCCATTCTATCACCTTCTCCAATTAAAATTCTTCAATAAGTTCTTCTTACTATTAGAGTAAAATCTAATTGATCCTATTAGATAGGGTTCCTTCCTACCTGCCTGATCTAATTTCATACTCTGCTTATTAACTCCTTCCCACAGCTTTCCTCACCCCGACCCATTCCCACCCTCTTAAGCTTTATCCACACTGCTCTTCTGTTCCTTAAGGAATTACCTTGCTCTTCCCTTGCTTGGAACACTCTGGAACAGCTGTACAACTGTCCCCTTCTCCTGATTCAGGACTCAGCTCACATATCACCAACCCAGAGAGGTCTTCCATGAGGACTCTAGCCAAGGAGGCCCTTGCTCTAATCCAGTGGCTCTGTCAGATTACCCTGTTTTGTTGCATTAATAGCATCTACTGTTATCTGAAAGTATCTTGTATTTTTGTTTCCCTTTTGTAAACAGTTGCCTGGGACCTTGCCTGTGTTCTCCATTCTGATTATCCCTAGCATCTTGTTTGTTCCTACCACATCATAGGCAATTAATAAAAACACATGTGTTAAATGATTGAAAGAGTTGAAGGTTCCATTTTTGTTCCTTCTGGAATAAGTTGCCTTTTAATAACTGTAGCCCATTTTTCTATTGAATGTTCATCTTTCCCCTGCTTATAAGAATTCTCTGGCATATGAGCAACTCGTTTCTTGACATTTAAAAAAATTCCCAAAATAATTATTTGCTGTATAACTGTTGAATTATGATTTTTATGATACAATTTTTTTTTTACATTTTTAATTGTCAAATGTAATAGTATGTTCATTTTTTTTCTTTCTGACTTTGGAGACGACTTGTGAAGTTCTTCCCGACAAATTAATATCCATACATGTCTAGAATTGTTATACTTATACCTTTCATTAGCATATTATTACATGTGTAAATTATCTTGGTATAAAGAGTAAGATACTGATCAAATCTTATTTTTCCAGGGGAACCTTCCAATATGCTTTTTAAATAATCTATTCTTCCACGATCATTTAAATTTTAACCTTTACCATATTCTTAATTTACATACATGGTTCAATCTCTGAGTTTTCTTTTCTATTGAGTCATTTTGCTTGTTTATTTATGAATTGTTATAATAGCATTTTAATTATTTTAGTTTTGTGTTTTAATAATAGTAAGAAAAGGTATTCTATAATTTTTCTTTGCACTTCTGTTCTGTTTACTCTTCCGGAGAAACTTGAAAAAATATTTTTGTCAAACATGTCTCAAAACCCCATTGACATTTAAGATTCTGTTTCTTAAAAAGTGTTATCAGTTTGGATATAATTGAAAACTTCATAATTTAATTCTTCTCATTTAAGTTCATAATCTAAATTCTACCTACATCTCAGCATAACTTTAATGTCCCTCATATAATGTCTCTTCATATTTTTTAAAACTATAATCTTATAGTTGAAGATTTCTTGATCAATTTATTCTTACTTATTTACATTTTTTCCACTATGTCTAGAATCTTTTATTTTGAAGTAGTTATAATGTAATAAAGAAAATATTAGTTTTTGCCTTGAAAATTAACCATTTCACTATTATTACTTATTAGCTCAAATTTTTTTAAACTGGAATCTAGTGTATTTTCCTGGTAAGAGTTTATATGATTACTTCCAAAAGGTAAAGATTATGTATATATATATATATTATTTTTTTTTTTTGCTGTACATGGGCCTCTCTCTGCTGTGGCCTCTCCCGTTGCAGAGCATAGGCTCCAGACACGCAGGCTCAGCGGCCATGGCTCATGGGCCTAGCCGCCCCGCAGCATGTGGGATCTTCCCGGACCGGGGCACGAACCCATGTCCCCTGCATCGGCAGGCGGACTCTCAAACACTAAATTTGCAGTTTTTTTGCGGACTGTAGAGCTCTTTGTTTTTTCACCAAATGTCTCCCAGTTGCTAATCTTGTGGTTTTTTTCTTCCCTGCTTTTAAGAGTTTTTACTCTTTCATCCATCTAATATTATCTGTCACAATCCTATTTTGATCTCTTTATGTTGCTTCTAAACCCTTTCACACACTTCTCTAGGTAAAGATCATTTCCCCTTGATGTAGAACCAAGTGCATGAACATTTGAAAGCTATTTACTGCTATAGTAATGAAACATAAACTTAATTTGCTACTGTGCTCTTGGTGAATATGTTTCTCAGATGTCTGACCATCAGGCAAATGGGCAGGTGATTATATGAGTAGAGATAGCTTAGAGGATCCATGTAGATCATGCTTGAGAAACACTGCTTTAAAGGAAAGTCTAGTATCAAGATTCATCCTATAATATAATAACCGGGCTCTGCATCTGCTCTGCTAGAAGAAATAACTGCTTATTCTTCCTGCTCTGCTTTTTATTATATACTTGATAATTTACCACAAATGAGCTTCCATTTATGGCTTACCAATCAGAGTGTATGGGAAAGAGAAGCTTAAAAAAATGAAGAAATCAATGAACAAATGCATGAACCAATGAACAAAAGAGAGAGAAAGGAAGGAAGAAGGAAAGAAGGAAGGAAGGAAAGAAGAAAGGGAGGGAGGAAAAAAGAGAGAGAAAAAAACATCATATTTTCATGTGCTGCAGAAAATAAAAAGGTCAGTGCCCCTCTATTGAATCACACTGATAAAATTATCCTAAATCAGGGGCTTCCCTGGTGGCTCAGTGGTTGAGAATCCGCCTGCCATTGCAGGGGGCATGGGTTAGATCTCTGGTCCGGGAAGATCCCACATGTTGCGGAGCAGCTGAGCCCGTGCACCACAACTGCTGAGCCAGTGCTCTAGAGCCTGTGAGCCACAACTACTGAAGCCCGCGCGCCTAGAGCCCCTGCTCCACAATGAGAGAAGCCAATGCAATGAGAAGCCTGCGCACTGCAACGAAGAGTAGCACCCGCTCACCGCAACTAGAGAAAGCCTGCATAGCAACTAAGACCTAACGCAGCCAAAAATAAATAAATTTATTTAAAAAAATTATCCTGAATCATTTTGCGTTCATAAAGGATTGAACTAAGACCTTATGAACAAGGAGTTACGATACATATCTGCACGCGCGCACACACACTCACAAACACAAGCACGCAGAGCAACCATTGGAAGTTCAAACTGTCTTCTTATGGAAGGAGCTCTCTGACTCCACTGCCAACATGTTTTATTAAAAATCTTCACATCAGCATCTCTGTTAACCTTCTATGGGTGGAAGTTTTTTTTAAAACTTACAAAAGAGATCAATGCTAAATAGGACGACTATTGCAACTTTGTACTTCTCTTAGAAATCTAACAAAATGGGTCTCTAAACAATGAATGTACAGTAGAAACAATTCCAACAGATTTAAACAGCCATCTGGAGTAGTTATTCATGCTCCCTAAAAATAGGCTGTTTGAGAACGTGCAAAGTTTTTTTCCCCATATAATTCAGTGGTCTCTCTAACAACAGGCAATCTGGCTGGAGGAGTAAGAGTCAAGATGCTTTCAATGGGCAAGCATAGTTGTTTAATTTCTATTGTCATGTAAAAAAGTACCCGAAACTTAGATCTCAAAGTCACATTGTACATTCCCATCTACTGTCATGAAAATTCTTTTATGGGTACCCTTCCCTTTCCTTGCTATCACTCCTGCTGGTGTAGGGGCTTATTTCCTCCAAATTACACCATACCACACAGATCCCTAATTCATCTCTCACCTCCATCACCTACCCCTTCAATCCCTCACACTGTTTTGCATTCATCCTTTCCTTTTTCATTCATTCAACAACTTACATTGAGACTGTATTAATAATGCCTTTTAAAAATAATAACAATATCCCTTCTTTTACAATTGAGACAATGTAAACATCACAAAGTTATTTGCCCTCAGTTTCTTAGTTACATAATCGTAGAACTCTAAAGAAAAGTGCAGATCTCCTGGCAGTTGTTTGCTTATTTCTAAAGTAGCTCTCCAATTATTTACACCTGGAATTCTGTAGCTGTCAGGATCAAAATCACACTCCTTAAACTGGAGAAGCTGGATCCTCTATGAACTGGTTCCAATCTGACTTTTTAATATCCTATTACTCTACTCTTATTCATGCACATTTGTCATCTATTGTTTCCCTTACTTCCTTTTCTATTTTAAATAGTTTAATTGAGGAGACTAAACTCTGTAATAGAAATATAGGCAGCTTTAATTTCTCAGTCAAGGCTAATAAATCTGAGCTCTCTTTCTCTCTCTTTTTTTCCAGTGAAGGCTGACTTGAATTTCCTACAGCCTGGAATAGAGGCTTGAATTGATTCTTCTAAAATGGTACTTTTTGGGAAGTTGTAATATGATTGGCTGGATTTATAGCAGGTACTTCTCTGAATCTAGAATGGATTTCCTTTGTTCTGAGATTTGATCTCTAGTTTCCAGTTCTAGGAAATTCTATACTTTCCAAGCAAACCATGGTTAATATTATTTTCTCATGCCAGAATCTTACCCATCTGTGATGGTTAATTCTAACGTGTCAATCTGACTGTGCCATGCGTTGCCCAGAAAGCTAGTTAAACATTATTTTTTGATGTGTCTGAAAGTTTATTTCTGGAAGAGATTAGCATTTGAATTGGTAGACTGAGTAAATCTGAAGTAAATCAGATGGACTCCTCCCCCCCGAAGTGTGGGTGGGCTTCTTCCAATTCTATTGAGGGCCTGAATAGAACAAAAAAGGCAGGGGAAGGTTGAATTAACTCTGCTTGACTGTTTTGAGCTGGGACATAGAACTTTTCCCCTTGGTGGTCCTGGTTCTCAGGACTTCAGACCTGAGCTAGAATTTCTACCATTGGTTTTCCTGGGAATCCAGCTTGAGGAAGGTAGATTGTAGGACTTTTCAGTCTCCATAATCATGTGAGCCAATACCTTATTATAAATCTATTGGTTCTATTCTCGAGAGAACACTGATTACTATACTATCCTTGATCAATGCAGAATTTCTAAACTTTATATTCCTGGCTTATTTAGCATACATTATCTAGATACATAAATGAACATTTTTTTAAAAGTTGTAATTCTAATTTGCCTCATAATGTCCCATCGGGTCTCCCTGTTGTTCATCACATGGAGACATGCAATATTTCATTGTTGAATAAATAAATGAATGAAGAATATGAAGTAAGTTCCCACCTTACTATCCCATTTCTCCTCTTCCTAATTCACACCTTAGTAATGAGGTTACCCTCCCTCCTTTTCCACCTCTCCCCTCATGGACCTTAATTTTTGTGTTCCACATACTTTATTTCTAACAGTTCCTCTTCCTTTCTCCTTGCCTCATTTATCACCTCTACCTGTAGCTCCATATATTTAAAATTTTATATTTATAATTCTATAAACTAATAGAAAATCATACTCACAAAAATACAGTGGATCTCCTCTTTAAAAAATGTTTTTTCTTTGAAAGAAAGAGAGAAACAGAGGGAAAAAAAGAGAGAGAGAAAGAAAGAAAGAAAAAGAAAGAAAGAAAGAAAGAAAGGAAGAAGGAAAGAAGAAAGAAAAAAAGGAAGAAAAAAGAAAGAGAAGAGAGGAGAATAAAAAACAAAGGAAAGGAAAGAAAAGGCAAAAGAAAAAAAGAGAGAATACCCAATGGAGGAGTGATGCAGGCCTCTTGCTTTTAGTTTCCACATTTATATAGTGGACACAATATCATGACATGGACCATATTTTTATGAAAATCAAGAAAAGCAGAGTCTACAAAGCACCTAGCTAAGGCACCCTTTTTTAAAAAATAAAACAAACAAAAAAATTGATTTGTAGTACTTGCTGATGTCTGTGGCTTCCTTCTTGGCAAGTTTCAAGCTATTATATTTGACAATCACCTCCCAAAATTTCTGAATAGTTATCAAATAACTCTCATGACCTAGGACAAGCCGGCTGCAGTATACCACTGGAACTTTGGGGGGTGGGGTGGGGTGATATATATTGTAATAAATATATTAAATATATATAATATATGTTATTTGATTAAATCTATTAAGTAAAACACCTCCAACAATAGGGATACTTTTGAAGGAAAAATTGCACCTCCTTATACAAAAAGGCATGGTGAGGATTTTTCTATGCTATAAGAGGATATTTGCATTATTTATTTGGCCTAAGACTAAAGCACAATTGTAAACATATGAACTATTTAGAATCAACACTTTGGTGCTTTAAATTAGATATGAAATTAGGATTCATGGGAAAGAACTTAGTAATTAATTCTAACATCTTCATTTTATAGAAAGGCATATTGAGTATCAGATAGATGAGTGCCTTTGCCTGTAAGCAAATTGCAAGTTTATAGCAAGTTTGTATCTAAACTATAATTTCTAGATATCTGGGTGGCTTTGTTTACTGTATCGACAGCTAAGGTGAGTAAATTTAACTGAGTAATGTTAGAACAATAACATTTACCTTGGTACTTTGTCTGTTTTTATTCTTCAGATAAGTTTTCATAATATGTGCATTCATTCACTTACCGTGATTCTATTCAGCATTATATTTTGTGTAATTACTATGTGTCAGGCTATATAGTTCAAGGTACAGAGCATATACTGGTAAACAAAACAGTTAAGTCCTTTTCATCAATGGAGCTTACATTCTAATTTGTTTTTTTTAAGGACCAAAAAAAGGGAAAAAAGAGTTATAGTATACATTTTCAGGAGGGCAAAAATGGAAGTAGAAAGATCACTAGGGAGAATGTTGTGAGAGCCCACAGCTGAAATAATGCTGGCAACAGTGGAAATGATAAGAAATGGTTGGATGCAGTCTACTTTAGGAAGGTGTAGCTAACAGGACATAGTGGTATATTGTATAAGGATTTTGAAGGAAAGAAGGAATTTGAAGATGACCACTAGGTTTTGGACCTGAGAAGCTGATTCACTGATGATGCCATTTACTGAGATGGAAAAGATGTTGTGTGAAGGTTTTTGATTGAGACTTCTCTTTTGGATATATTAATTGTGAGATATTTCTTGAACATGCTAGTGATGTATTAGATGTTGAGCTCAGGTAAAAGAGTATGGGTTGAAATTTAATTTGTGAATGTTTGGCATACAGATGCTTTGGAAAGCCATGAAACTCAGTTAGATCAACTAGGAAATGGAGCAGGAGAGACAACAATTTTAAAACATGAGCTCCAAGCTACTGCAAAAGTGCTCACTAGAGTACTTTTAAATAAATCAACTCACACTGAAAAGTAAACAACAAAACAAAACCAACACACACACATACACACCAGCTCACACACACATTGCATACACTCTCACCCACATCCACATATACTCACACTGTCTCACACACACAAACAGGGGAAGGGGGGGTGGAAGAAGAGAACTACTGACAGTATAGTACATTTAGGTAGTTTAGAGACATTATCTTATTTAATTTTCATAAGAACAAGGTGTCTAGGAGAAATAGAAAACCCAACAAAGATGACTGAGGAAGTCCAGCTGGTGAAATATAGGGTAAACTAGGACATACTAAATGAATAAAACATTTTGGATCTGGGGGAGGGTTCAGTTCTCCTCAACACTGCAAACAAGTTGAATACAGTGAGGACTGGAACAGACCACTGGGTCAGCTGTGTTAAGGTCATTAGTAACTTTGACCAAGGCAGTTTCAGTGATATGGTGGAGAAAGAGAAGAATGAGTTCAAGAAAATGTGGTAAGTGAGGATGGGCGGACAGTGAGTGGAGCCAAGTGTTTTCTTTAAGTGCACTAGAGAAGTTGGGAAGTAGCTAGAGTGAGAGAAGATGAAGGGAGCTATTGAAGAATATTTTGTAATACACTACAGGGAATATTAGACATGATTCAACAAAGAAAACCTCAAGTTGCAGGAGGGAAAGGGATAATCACAGAAGAGTACGTAAATGCTTACCTGAGTATATAATTGTTTGTAGGATTTGATGCCTAAATCCAGGATTTGGACTTCTATAGGAGGGAGGACGGTTCATCTATTGTAGTAGGAAAGGAAGTAAGAATAGGCAGGAAGAATGCAATAAAGGTGGAGATACAGATAGATGGGTAAATTTGGGGATGTGCAGATTAGAAAGTTCGTTTCAGGTTTGTTAGTGAGAGGCAATGACTCTTAGAATTCATCAGGTGATGAAGAATTTAGGAAGAGTTGAATTTGCTCAGGAGCTGTACATAGCCTTCGGAGAGAGAGTGAGCAATGAGAGGTGACTAGCAGACTAGGAGGTAAAGATATACGTTTGTTGGGATTAGTGCTAATTCTCTATCAAGAAAAAAGCAGGTAATTAGTTCTAATTATAGCTTCCTTCATAGCAAGGGCTACTAGGTGCTGTGGGATGGTGAGATCTCCAGTGTCAAGAAGGGGAGGGAGGCACAGCTGGATAAGATTCAGAGGAGCTCTCTGCATTCAGCATCCATCCTGGATCCAGACTAAGCTCAGTGGGCTTCCTTTAAATCCAGCTATGGGAGGTATCGAAGCTGATTGGGAAAAGTGGTCTAAACTGGAGCCTCTGGATATCAAATTTAAACATAAAGTTTACCTTACATGAGTCATCTAATCTATGGAAAAAAGTGTAAAAAAAGGCTTACCAGTATCTAAAATAGGGATGTGGATTTCAAGTATTCTCTATTGTTGCAGCCATAGTCAGCACTGCTAATCAATCAAGTCTTTCTATTACAGATGGGTCTTCTGCAATCCAGGACCCCATGGCACTCTGATCAGCCCCTGCTTACCTATCAGAGTCAACATGAGAGAAGAAACCTTCCCCAAGTGACACTCGGCCTTCAGAAGATCTCTATTCTGCTGTCTAACAGACCTGTTAAATGCAGTAAATCCCCAAATGAACCCCTGATCTCCCCTCAAACCTAGCACCCCAACTTGCTTTGATCAACTGAAAAAAAATTCACAACCAAAAAAGTTGAGAATTAAGTTTTATTTGGTGGACTTGGTGAGGACTTAAACCTGGGAAACAGCATCTCAGATAGCTCTGAGGGACTGCTTTGAAAAGGTGAGAGGAGCCAAGATATATAGGCGTTTTGGCAGGAAAAAAAAAAAAAACCAAAACAGGTAGTCAGAACATCAAAAGATTACTGTTTTAAGATAAAACAGACATCTCAAGTTAAATGAATTTAGCACTTTTCTACATATTAGAAGATGCAAGAGTCTGGGCTCACTGAAATCATTCTTTTGATATGCACCATAGCTATCTAGGGCCAGCATCCTGTTTTTCTCCAGCCGGAATCCCCTCAGGGTGCACAGTCAGGATGGCTGCAGTGGCTGCTGCTTTGATAGCCACAACACCCTTTGTTTACCGATATGGCGGGCAACATTCTTTGTCCACATTTTCAAAGTCCTTCTAATCTCAGCAAATGACCCCTTGCTTTTTCCTATATACAAAATCTAATAGACCAACCTATGCTTTGGCTCTAAATTTAAAATGGACCCATAGTCTTCCCCCGTTTTACTGCCTCCACCACCACAAATCCTGGGTCCACACCTTGCCACCAGGAGACCAGATCACTGTAGAGACCTCCCTATACCTGTTCTAAAGTCTCTGGAGACTGTTCTCAGCACAGAAGCCAGAAGGACCCTTTACAGCAGGTTCAGATCACTTCTCTGCTCACAGCCCTCCCGAGGATTCTCATCTCACCACTTATATAAAAACCAACCACCATCTGATGGCCTACCTGGCCGGCATGACTTGTGCCCACCCAACCCGCCCCCCCTTTTTTTCCTTATTGGCCACACCATGCGGCATTTGGAACTTCCCTGACCAGGGATTGAATCCGTGCCCCCTGCTGTGGAAGCACGAGTCTTAACCACTGGACTACCAGGGAAGTCCTGGCTTCCCTTTTCTGACCTCAGCTAGGCTTCCCTTCTTTGTTCACCCAGGTCAGATATGCTGGCCTTTCCTGTCCTTTCCTCTTCCAGGAAATGTTTTCCCCAAGACAGCATGGGTTAACCCTCTCCCTGCCTGTCTCAGTTGTTACCTTCATACCCTCTCCACTTACCCTTTGAACCCTCTAATTCTCTTAACCTCCTTTATGCTTTCCCCAGCATTTATAACCATCTGACATACTTTATATTTAGAATATGCTTGTGGAGTTCAGTTTGACCCAGTTTGCAATCATGGAAGTGAAAGAATTTTCTTTTGGAAGCAACTGTAGAAGCCACCAGCTCCCCTGAGGGTGCTTTTATCAGGTCTGAAAGCAAGTTTTACCATTCATCAGCTGTTTGCAGGAGGACTGAGCTGACCTCTCTGTGCTCTGCATTGGCACTCCCTCCCACCTCCCCCTGAGACACTTGCAGTTCCAGGAAGATCTCTCGCCTGCTGCAGCATGCCCTGCTAGCAGGCTGTGCCATCTGCGGCAGAAAAGGTTACATTCAGTCACCTGTTATTCCAATATACATCCACTTCATCTATTTTTCTCTCTCACTTTTTTCTTCGCCTGACCTGAGTTAATCCTCTCATTATCTGCCTCCCACTTGGATCAAATCCCCCTTCAACTTTCGTTCTTATTCTGGCCCTGCATTTGCCAACCTCCAAAGGGACTTTGCAAGAGCCAGGGTTTAAAGACCACTCTTTCAGTCCCAGGCCCAACTGGCAGCCAAAGAACAAAGGAGAGTGAACTACTTTCCAAGGAAACAGCACCACTGAGAGTCCCCCTTCTAAGAATGCCTCTTCGTGTCTGCGGAAATCTAAGCCTAAGTATTAATTAAGAGAAGGAGCCAGGCCAGAACTAATATCTTTGTGTCAGGAATGGGGTCGGGTGCATTTTTTATTGTTTATCTCAAATAACGGTTGCATGCAGCTCACAAATTAAGTAACAATCATCTCCATATAAAATGTCCCGTTTTAAAAAGGAAATAAGAGCATGACATTCTCCTGTTCAAAACTGTTAGGTGGCTTCCCCTCATGCACAGACTAAAACCCCAAGCCTTAGCCACGGCCAACCGGGGCCTGTACACCTGCCTGACTTCCTGCCCCACCCCTCTCCCCAATCCCCAGCACCCTCCAACCCATTCCAGCAATGGGATCTCATGTCTTTTCGCAAAAACTCTAGTGTCTATGCATTTACTGTTTCCTCTGCATGTCCTGCTCTTCTCTTCCCCCTACTATAATCACATGGTTCACAGTCTCTCTTCTTCAAGGCTCTCAGCTGTCATCTTTCCAGAAAGACTTTAGCTGACCACTCTACAGGGTGACCTCCAAATCTGGAAACAGATCTCTAAAATGTATAATCTATGGTTTATTGACATTACATTTCAACACAAGTTGAAATAATAATATTTGAATTACTGCTGTTTATGATCACCTTGTTTTTAAGTCGCATCCCTCCCCTCACTTACTCTCTGCCCTGCTTTATTATTATATGTTCTTTATATTTTCAATGTATTTTTTATTTAAGTTGTGTTCCCTGAGGGTAGGGCATGGTTATGTACACTGTCAGCTCTCTGGTGTCTAGAAAGATGCTGGAACAGAATTTTTACCAGATAAGTATGGTTGAAGGGATGAATGGAGCAAGTGGAAACACAGAAAACGTAAATAATATGTGCAAGGTTGCAGAACTACTACAAGGTTTAGACAAAATTTGAAGCAAGTTTTTATTCCAAAGCCTATACTTCTACTGCTCCAAATTGAACTCACTGTTTTGTTCTGCAGTCATATCAACTGTAGAGGCACCAGGGGATAGTAAGTAGTAGTCAGCACAAAACCCATGACCAGATCATTGGCAAAATACATGAAAACAACCCTGGCAGAAGACTGTCACTAGGGAGGGAAGAGGCTAGATCTTGGGAGTCTCAGGGAACCATGTCCATTGCTGCCTCTTCCATTTCCCAGTCCTTTTGAACTGGGGTAATTTTGTTGAGCTTCAATTTTCTCAGCCACTCAATGAAAATAAGAGTAATCTGTAAAGAGATCATAATCTTCAACCAGCCTCTGAGATTCAGAAAGCATGGAATCAAATTCTGATATCCCGATTCCATCCCTGACTTTGGTCAAATTATTTAAACTTGCTAACCTGATAATTCAATTTCCTAACCACCAATGTAAATCGGAGATAAAAAGAATATCTTCATTATAAGGTAACCGTGAGTTTATCCACATAAATTACTTAACCCAGGGCTCAATATCTGCAAGTAATTGCTTGTTACTGCTAATTTTGCTGTCACTTCTCCTTCTTCTTCTTTACATTATTTTTATTATTATTACTAGTAGTAGTAGTAGTAAAAGTAGTAGTCATTGTTTCATCAAGTAGAGATAGAATTGTGGCCCTTTCTCACCATGAAGTCAATGTTTCTTGAAGACAGTGACTATATTATACGTATACCCTTTGTCTAATACTCTACCAGGAGAATACAGAAGCATATGCTTACAAACATTTGTGTGTTGATTAATGGGAAACAAATAATAAAATCAATGTAGCTTTTTAACAGGGCTTAATATTAGCTATTATCAGTGTGTACACTGGGAAAACTACAGTTGAGAAGCTCTGGGAATTTTTGATGTTCATAAAAAGTAATGGGGCTTCCCTGATGGCGCAGTGGTTGAGAGTCCGCCTGCCGATGCAGGGGACACGGGTTCGTGCCCCGGTCCGGGAAGATCCCACATGCCACGGAGAAGCTGGGCCCGTGAGCCATGGCAGCTGAGCCTGCACGTGTGGAGCCTGTGCTCCGCAGCGTGAGAGGCCCGCGTACCACAAAAAAAAAGTAATGACGCTGATTTTTTAAGTCTTAGAATCACTCATTTTCACACTATTGTATTGATTTTTACAAATCAATAAATTTGGTGATAGACAGGCAGGGGTCATTATTTTCTGTTTGGACCCCGCAGAAGTCTTCATGTGCTTTACATATGGTTTTTAAGTTGGTCTTCCTTATTTCATAATGCTCTATGTACATTTTTTCTTCATCTGACATATTTTAGTCAATACATATTTACATTTAATAAAACATCAACTGAGTGCTTCTTAAATTCCCAGCATGGGGAATATAAAGATGAATTAGCACAAACTTTAAAGCAGGAAGACTTGGATTCTGGAAAGACAGCTACACAAACAATATAACCCATGATTCTTTAGACTGCCCCTGCCTGTGGGTATAGTTGGATCAATATAATAGTAAGAGTAGGAAAATCTCCCTAACTCAAGCCCCATCTGCAGATTCCCTGGAAATGCAGGCCCAGAGATTCTTAGCCCCAGGATAATAGTTGCTGTGTACCTGGGTAAGGTGTTTTTGAAAAAGTCTGGGCAAGACATAGATTGGGCACCTCATGACAATCCTTGAAGTTCATGGAAAAGAAAGATAGTTCCTGAAAGCAGCATCTAAGTAAAGTGCAAGGTTGCTATTTGGAAATAAGTTCATCACACTAAATCAGGATAAGAATATAGGAATAAAAAGGAATTCAAAGCACCGTGCTTTCTTTTCTTTTCTTTTTTTTTTCCCATCCTTTGGCGTCAATGTTACCTGTTGGTTTAGCTATTCTTTTGGTGGTGATTTGTCCTTTTCTCTATGGCTTTTATTTTATTTTTGAACTTCTGAATTTTATTTTTTATACAGCAAATTCTTATTAGTCATCCATTTTATACACATCAGTGTATACATGTAAATCCCAGTCGCCCAGTTCATCACACCACCATCCCCACCACCCGCCGCTTTCCCCGCTTGGTGTCCATACGTTTCTTCTCTACATCTGTGTCTCAATTTCTGCCTTGCCTGGTCATCTGTACCATTTTTCTAGGTTCCACATATATGCATTAATATACGATATTTGTTTTCCTCTTTCTTACTTACTTCATTCTGTATGACAGTCTCTAGATCCATCCACGTCTCTACAAATGTCCCGATTTCATTCATTTTTATGGATGAGTAATATTCCATTGTTTATATGTACCATATCTTCTTTATTCATTCGTCTGTTGATGGGCATTTAAGTTGCTTCCATGACCTGGCTATTGTAAATAGTGCTGCAATGAACATTGGGGTGCATGTGTCTCTTTGAATTAGGGTTTTCTCTGGGTATATGCTCAGTAGTGGGATTGCTGGTCATATGGTAGTTCTATTTTTAGTTTTTTAAGGAACTTCCATACTGTTCTCCATAGTGGCTGTATCAATTTACATTCCCACCAACAGTGCAACAGGGTTCCCTTTTCTCCACACCCTCTCCAGCATTTGTTGTTTGTAGATTTTCTGATGATGCCCATTCTAACTGGTGTGAGGTGATACCTCATCGTAGTTTTGATTTGCATTTCTCTAATAATTAGTGACGTTGAGCAGCTTTGCATGTGCTTCTTGGCCATCTGTATGCCTTCTTTGGAGAAATGTCTATTTAGTTCTTCTGCCCATTTTTGGATTGGGTTGTTTGTTTTTTTAATAATGAGCTGCATGAGCTGTTTATATATTTTGGAGATTAATCCTTTGTCCTTTGATTTGTTTGCAAATATTTTCTCCCATTCTGAGGGTTGTCTTTTCATTTTGTTTATGGTTTCCTTTGCTGTGCAAAAGCTTTTAAGTTTCATTAGGTCCCATTTGTTTATTTTTGTTTTTATTTCCATTACTCTAGGAGGTGGATCAAAAAAGACCTTGCTGTGATTTATGTCAAAGAGTGTTCCTCCTATGTTTTCCTCTAAGAGTTTTACAGTGTCTGGTCTTACATTTAGGTCTCTAATCCATTTTGAGTTTATTTTTGTGTATGATGTTAGGCAGTGTTCTCATTTCATTCTTTTACTTGTAGCTGTCCAGTTTTCCCAACACCACTTATTGAAGAGACTGTCTTTTCTCCATTGTATATCCTTGCCTCCTTTGTCATAAACTAGTTGACCATAGGTGTGTGGGTTTATCTCTGGGCTTTCTATCTTGTTCCATTGATCTATATTTCTGTTTTTGTGCCAGAACCATATTGTCTTGATGCCTGTAGCTTTGCAGTATAGTCTGAAGTCAGGAAGTCTGATTCCTCCAGCTCTGCTTTTTTCCCTCAAGACTACAAAGCACTGTGCTTTCAATGATAGAAGAAAGTTAGTTAGAGGCAGAGATATTCTTCAAGGAAAATTACACCTATTGTTAAATCTACCTCATTGTTACATAAAAACTGGATTTCTTCCACACATTTCCCTAACATGTCTTCTCCTAGAGGATGACATGTGTTTACAGACTTAGAGCTAGTAAACATTTCCTTAACAGAAATAATGAGACTGTAAAGTCTCCTGGTATGGTGGTACAAGTTGTAAGTTTAAAAAGACATGGTATAGTACAAATTCAGTTGTTTTTCCAAACTTTAGGGATGATTAGAAAATCCACTAGCACCTATGTTTTCAAAATACTTGCTTCAAAATTGGGGAATTTATTAGTACTTGGTTATATATGGTGTGTCTTTCCACCAAGCAGTGACCCATTTTAAATGCCTCAGCAGCTAATAGAGATAAGGGTATGGAGATCAAGGGTAGCCACTGAGACAAGATTGAGGAAGATGATGAGGAATAAAGCATTTTAAGGCTTATATAACTCAGAAACCAATACCAAATGTCCAAAAGAGCTTTTTGTCCTCCTTCTCCTGAGGATGCTGATGTGTACATTTTGGAAGCACTTAAGAGATTTCAATAAGTAGAGGACTCTCTTTTGATTGGTGATTGCCTGTGACAACCCTCTGCCATCACTTCATAGCATCTACCTTGAAGATCATCGTTTGATTTTCCCAAAACCCTTGTGAGATTTGTATGATTATACTGTTTTACAAGACAAGAAAACCAAAATTCTAAGAGTTTGAAAAAATGACTCAAGTTCTCAGAAGATACTTTGTGGCCAGATCTGGATTCAAAGTCCAGACATTTTTCATGAATAGCTATAAGGATTGATAGCATGTATTTGCTCTTTGTGGTAGGAAGCCTTCAAGAAAGTCCCAGTGATGCCTGTCTCCTGATATTCTCTCCCTTGTGTAATCCCCCCATGCAAGTAAGTGTTGGCTGGACTTAGTGACTCATCCCTCAAGAATAGAATGGCAAAAGTGATGGGTTCCCATCCCAAACATTATGTTGCAAAAGATGATGGCTTCTATATTGGATGCTCTCTTTTAGATCACTTGCTCTGGGGGAAGCCAGCTTCCCTGTCATGAGAGAGCTCTGCAGAGAGGTTTACATGAGTCAACTCAGAAGATCTTCTGAGGATTTCTACCAGCGGGGTGAGCTGTAAGGAACTCCCAAGGCCTGCCAACAGTTACGGAAACAGAACCTCTTCCAGTCAAGGTTTGAGATGACTATAGCCAAGTCTGCTGTCTTGATTGCTGACTCATGAGAGATTCTGAGCCAAAACCATCCAGCTAAGCCACTCCCAAATTTCTGATCCTTAGGAATTGTGAAACAATAAATACTTATGGTTTTCAGTGGTTCAGTTTGGAGGTAGTTTGTGACATAGAAATAGATAACTCATACAATATTCAATATCACTGTAGAAACAAAACTAGTTTTTTGGTAGCATTGCAGTAAAATTAATAATATGTCATTTTCCAAGAACTTATCACTGTAATGTACAAAAATCCCTGTTTATAGACCAGTTTATAGACAAAATAAATTGACATGTTATAAAACATAGCAGTAATGTGATGTATGTGAATTATGACATACTTTAGCACTGACTTTTTAAATTTTCAAATAAAGGTTGTTTACCAACTCTGATGGTTAATTTTATGTGTCAACCTGACTAGGTTAAGGAATGCCCTGATAGCTGGTAAAACTTTATTTTTGGATGTGTTTGTGAGGGTGTTTAAGGAAGATGCTGGCATTTAAATTGGTAGACTGGATAAAGTTTGATGCCTGCACCAATGTGGGTGGGAATCATCCAAGCCACTGAGGGCCCAAATAGAACAAAAAGGTGAAGGAAGGGTGAATTCACTCTCTTTGCTTGAGAGGGGGCATCCATTTTCTCTTGCCCTCAGACACCAGCTCTCCTGGTTCTTGAGCTCTTGGACTCAGACTGAATTAAACCACTGACTTTCAGAGCTCTCCAGCTTACAGATGGGACTTCTTGGCTTCCATAATCACATAAGCCAATTTTTATAATCAATCTTCTCTCTCATCTTCTTTCTCTCTTTTTCTCTTTCTCTTTCTCAATAGATATAGATAGATAGGTAAATAGATAGATAGATAGATAAATAGAGATAGAGGTAGAGGTATAATCTATACCCATATATCATATCTCATATCTGTATCTGTTTCTCTGGAGAATACTAACATGCCTACCAATATGATAATAAAACTAAAGAGATAGGAGTAGATAGCAGATTCACTTAGAACAATTTAAAAAATACAGACCTTGGAGTAATTAATTTGATGGGATGGTGGGACAGGGTATTCAAAAGAGTAGATTAAGAAGGATGCTCAAATTTTGATCCTAGGTTCTTGTAAAAATGGATTTTGGATATAGTTTTTATCTAATTATGATAAAACAAACATAAATAAGATGTAGAAATCAATAGGGTGGGGCTTATTTCTCTTTTATTTCCCAAATTGTGTCTGACTTCTATGGTTTCTCCCCTTTCTTATTTTTTAATCTCTAGAAACCTAGATTTTATGTATCATTTTATGGATTTAATAAATATGTCCTTTCCAAGAACTTAGTCATTTCCAATATGCAGTACATCTGATGCCTGTGGGGGAAGTGACTATCTCAACTTTACAGATATTATGAGTTTACACATTAAGAAGAAATAACAGTTGATCATCTGATTTATGTGGTTAAAGACAGATTTATCAGAGAACTTTAAATTTCTAATTAAAGATTATTTATTTCTTACGCATATTTTTAGCATGTAGGATGAACAGTTTATTCATTGACTTCAACCTAGAAATTTGAAGGCCTCCTGAATTATGTTATAACTTATTTCTTTCTTGGAAATCACTACTTTTCTTCCAAGCTGTAAGAGAAGCTGAAGTTTTCAAGTAAATTAGAATTGAATTGCTATCTCCTGGTTCTTGTACAACATTCTCCACATCATGCAAATTTAGTCAACCAAGGGCCAGGTCCCAAACCCTAAAACAATCTTCTTGGTAATGATTCTGAAGTAAAGAAAGCCCTGGCTGGGACTATGTCTAGACATGAGTACACAACCAGCCTTGGCTATTTAAATGATTTCTGTCATCTTGATGGTCATCTCAATCAAATCAGTTGTGCAATGATCTACTTTAGTTGGCAAGGCAATTTGTATTCTCAGCTCATCCAGACGTCAGATAACATTATTGTTTTAATAGATGCTTTTATTGAGGTAAAATTCACATAACACAACAGTAACCATTTTAAAGTGTACAACTCAGCTACATTTAGTATGCTCACCATGTAGTATAACCACCATCTCTATCAATTTGCAGAATCTCTTCTTCATTACAAACCTATCCACCCTCTCCAGTCCTCATTACCACCTCAAGGCCCCGACAATCATCACTATGCTTTCTGTTTTTAGGAATTTACCTATTCTAGATGTTTCACATGAATGAAATCATGCAATACACGGTCTTTTGTACCTGGCTTCTTTCACTTGTAATGTTGTCAGACTTCATCCACGTTGTAGCACATGTTAGTACTTCATTCTTAATCACAGATGAAAAATATTTCATTGTATAGATATACATTTTGTTTATCTATTCATTTGTCAATGGACTTTGATTTGTTTCTACATTTTGAGTATCCTGAATAGAGCTACTGTGAGAATTTGTGTACAATTATTTGTTTGAGTGTTTGTTTTCAATTCCCTGGAATGTCCCTTAGGGTTTAAAAAAAGAGATTGAGGAAGAGGTAACTAGAAGTAACTAGAGTGTTTTGCTTGAGTGTACTTTCATATGATCTCTAATTCACTTGTATTTTTATTTACTGTTTTCGGCCCTGCATTATCAGGATCTAGAGAGATACCAACACATAGCAGGTGGTCTGTCAAATATTCTTGGAATAAATATTACTTGCTTTATTTTTCTGTCTTGTGCTGCTAATACAACAGTCAATAACATTCTCCCTGGGACTTCTCTGGCAGTCCAGTGGTTAAGACTCTGCACTCCCATTGCAGCGGGGCGCAGGTTTAATCCCTGGTCTGGGAACTAAGATCCCACATGCTGCACAGTGTGGCAAAAACAAAAAACACAAGAAAAATAACAAAATCTCATATTAAAAAAACACATTTTCCCAAATAATTATTTTTCATTTAAAATGAGAAGATGTGATATGTCCAGAAAACTAATTTCCACAATTTGCTTCATCTCTTTTTTCCCTTTCTCTTTTATAACTCCACACACTTTATTAGATCACCTACCACTTACTACTTTATGATTTGAAGCTTGTTTTCCTCAAAAGTTGCTGGTGTTATCTCTGAGGGATTCTCTTAACACTAAGTAAAGAAGGGCCTTGACAGGCTTGAGAGAGAGATTTCCATATTTCCTGCTATAGTTAGTGATTCCCCTTGTTATTAGACTGTTTTATATCTCTCTGTCAACTATGTGGCACATGTCCTGAATTATACAAGCAGGATTTCACAGCAGCACATACAACAATAGAAAAATTAGGACATGCTGTTCTCATTCTGAAACTGATTTGTTACTTACACTGGGCCCCATGGAAAAAAACAATTTGTATTTTTCTTCTTAGTTTTATATTTTCCTTGCATTCTTATGGCACTAAAAGACTTTTCTGGAAGGTAAGACTATCACTAAAGAAGAAAAGTAGCTATAATATTTAAGTTCTCACAAAAATACTTCATTTCAAACTTGTCTGGCAATAAATAATTTCTTCCATAATAGTTAAAAACTGTGCTTGGTAATTCACTTGAGACATAGGAAATAATTAATGATCTTTCTGCACATTGTACCTACGGGTCTATTCCTCAGTTTTTTCCCTCTCTTTCAAATGCGAAGTCTAAAATTTGAAAGGGAATGGGACTGAATCTTACGACTTACAGATTCAGAACCTGCCTAATTCAAAAAGAGTCATGTACCACAATGTTTATTGCAGCTCTATTTACAACAGCCAGGACATAGAAGCAACCTAAGAGTCCACTGACAGATGAATGGATAAGAAGATGTGGCACATATATACAATGGAATATTACTCAGCCATAAAAAGAAATGAAATTGAGTTATTTGTAGTGAGGTGGATGGACCTAGAGTCTATCATACAGAGTTAAGCAAGTCAGTTAGGGAAAAACAAATACTGTATGCTAACACATATATATGGAATCTAAAAATAAAAAATGGTTCTGACGAACCTAGGGGCAGGACAGGAATAAAAATGCAGATGTAGAGAATGGACTTGAGGACATGGGGAGGGGGAAATGTAATCTGGGATGAAGTGAGAGAATAGCATTGACATATATACACTACCAAATTTAAAATAGCTAGCTAGTGGGAAGCAGCTGCCTAGTAAAGCCAGATCAGCTCTGTGCTTTGTGACCACCTAGAGGAGTGGGATAGGGAGGGTGGGAGGGACACTCAAGAGGAAGGGGATATGGGGATATATGTATATGTATAGCTGATTCACTCTGTTATACAGCAGAAACTAACACAACAATGTAAAGCAATTATACTCTAATAAAGATGTTAAAAAAATTATTGAATGACTTTTCCAAGATCATCAGGTTTCTAAGGAACAGAAAAGGAAAAAAGAAGCTTAATATTTTCACTGCAAAATTCTTTCAGAGATTCATTTGCAGCATTAAGCCTCAATTATGTCTTAGAAAATGTGATAATTTTTGACTTTCTATTTATACCAGCTTAAAATTTACAGAAAAATTGGGACAATAATACAAATGGTTCCTGCATATCCATATATCCCCCCAAATAGTTTTCCTATTATTAATATTTACATTAGTATGGGAATTTGTTATAATTAATGAGCCAATATTGATACATTATTATTAGTTGAAATCCATATTTTATTCAGATTTTCTTACTTTTCACTTAATGTCTTTTTCTGTTCCATAATGTCATATTATATTTAGACTCTTGAGGCTCCTTTTGGTTGTGACACTTTTTCAGAATTCAGCATGACTTACTACTATTGCTGTTGACCTTGAACACCTAACTGAAGTAGTATTCGTGAGATTTCTCCAGTATAAACTTATTTATCCCCCTTTTCCACACTGTACTCTTTAGTAAGAAGTCACTTAGAGCAGCTCACACTTAAGGAGTTGGGGGTTATGCTCCAACTCTGAAGTGTGGAATATCTCCATAATTATTTGAAATTCTTCTGCATTGAGATTTGTCTCATCTCCCTTACATATTTGTTCATTTATTTACATCAGTGTGGACTTGCAGATATTTATTTTATACTTTGGGAAGTAATTCAATGTTACTTTAATTTGTTGCTCAATTTATTCCACATTTAGGCATTAGACTTGATTTCTTTTAAAATCAAATTCAAATTTAATTTAATTTCAAAATCACTCTTTGCTGGTACATGGGCAATCAACTGGTTTTAATTGTGTACTTTTGAAATTTTTTGTATTCCCCTACTAGTTCTAGGAGTGTTTTGTCCATTTCTTGGAATTTCCTACATAGATAAGCATGTTACCTGTGAATAAGTTACTTTTTTGCTTCTTCCTTTTAAGTCTATATATTTTATTTTCTCATCTTATTTCACTAGCAAGGACTTCCATCATAGAATAGAAGTGATGAGAGAGGCTATCCTTACCTGGTTTCCAATCTTTGAAAGGATCTAATTTACCAACATTAAATAAGGTATTAGCTGTAGAACTTTTGTGTACGTTCTTAGTCAAGTTAAGGAAGTTCCCCTCTATTCTTAGTTTACTGGAATTTGTTTTATTTTGTTCTTTTGTTTAACCATAAATGAGTGCTGGATTTTGTCAATGCTTTTGATGTGTCCATGTCAATTGATAGGACCATTTGATTGTTCTTCCTTAGCCTGTTGATGTAGTTAATTGCATTTACTGATTTCCAAATGTTGAAACAACTTCACATACCTGGAATAAAGCTGACTTGGTCATAGCATATAATTATCTTTTATATATTATTGGATTCTAGTTGCTAACATTGTGGGGGGACTTATGCACCTGTTCATGAGAGATATTGGCCTGCTCCATAATTTTCCTTTCTTGTAATATCTTTATCTTGTCTTTATATGAATATAATAGGGGCATCATACAAAGAATTCAAAAGTGTTCCCCCCTAATTTTCTGGAATAAAGTGGAGAAAAAATGGAGAATATTTTCCTTAAATATTGGGTATAATTTACTAATGAAATCATGAGTCTGATGCTTTTTTTGTTGAAGGTTATTATCACTGACTTAATTTCATTAATATATGTAGGCTTTTTCAGATAGTCTGTATCCCATTTTATGAATTTTGGTAGTTTGTGTCTTAAGGAATTGGTCCATATCATGTAAGTTATCACACTTGTGGACATAGAGTTGTTTGTAGTATTCTTTTCTTTTAATGTCTATTAGATGAGTAGTGATGAGCCCCTATTTTGCCTCTGATATAGGCAATTAGTGTCTCCTCTTTTATTCTCCCTCCAGTTACCCTTAGTAGAATTTATAAATTTCATTGATCTTTTCAAAGAAACAGCTTTGATTATGTTGATTTCCTCTATTGTTTTCCTACTTTCACTTTTATTGGTTTATGTTCTATTTTTCAATTTCTTATATTTGCTTTAAACTTAAATTGCTTTTTGTATGATTTTTTTATGCTTTGCTCTTGAATTTTATTTTATTTATTAATTAATTTTTTTTTTAAATTATTATTATTTTTTTTTGCGGTACATGGGCCTCTCACTGTTGTGGCCTCTCCCGTTGTGGAGCACAGGCTCCGGACACACAGGCTCCGCGGCCATGGCTCACGGGCCCAGCCGCTCCGCGGCATATGGGATCTTCCCAGACCGGGACACAAACCCGTGTCCCCTGCATCGGCAGGTGGACTCTCAACCACAGTGCCACCAGGGAAGCCCCTATTTTTATTTTTAATTTTTAATTTATTTTATACAGCAGGTTCTTATTGGTTATCCACTTTGCACACATTAGTGTATATATGTCAATCCCAATCTCCCAATTCATCACACCACCACCACCACCACCCACCACGTTACCCTCTTGGTGTCCATACATCTATTCTCCACATCTGTGTCTCAATTTCTGCCCTGCAAATCAATTCATCTGTACAGTTTTTCTAGGTTCCACATATATGCGTTAAGATACGATATTTGTTTTTCTCTTTCTGACTTACTTCATTCTGTATGACACTCTTTAGATTCACCCACATCTCTGCAAATAACCTAATTTCATTCCTTTTTATGGTTGAGTAATATTCCATTGTTTATATGTACCATATATTCTTTATCCATTCGTCTGTTAATGGGCATTTAGGTTGCTTCCATGAGCTGGCTATTGCAAATAGTGCTGCAATGAATATTGGGGTGCATGTGTCTTTTTGAATTAGGGTTTTCTCTGGGTATATGACCAGTAGTGGGATTGCTGAGTCATATGTTAATTCTATTTTTAGTTTTTTAAGGAACCTCTATACTGTTCTCCATAGTGGCTGTATCACTTTACATTCCCACCAACAGTGCAAGAGGGTTCCCTTTTCTCCACACCCTCTACAGCATTTGTTGTTTGTACATTTTCTGATGATGCCTATTCTAACTGGTGTGAGGTGATACCTCTTTGTAGTTTTGATTTGCATTTCTCTAATAATTAGTGGTGTTGAGAAGCTTTTCATGTGCTTCTTGGCCATCTCTATGTCTTCTTTGGAGAAATGTCTATTTAGGTCTTCTGCCCATTTCTTCATTGGGTTGTTTGTTTTTTTAATATTGAGCTGCATGAGCTGTTTATATATTTTGGAGATTAATCCTTTGTCCTTTGATCTGCTTGCAAATATTTTCTATTATGAGGGTTGACTTTTTGTCTTATTTATGGTTTCCTTTGCTGTGCAAAAGCTTTTAAGTTTCATTAGGCCCCATTTCTTTATTTTTTTTTAATTTCCATTACTCTAGGAGGTGGATCAAAAAAGACCTTGCTGTGATTTATGTCAAAGAGTGCTCTTCCTATGTTTTCCTCAAATAGTTTATAGTGTCTGGTCTTACACTGAGGTCTCTAAACCATTTTGACTTTATTTTAATGTATGGTGTTAGGGAGTGTTCTAATTTCATTCTTATACATGTAGCTGTCCAGTTTTCCCAGCACCATTTATTGAAGAGACTGTCTTTTTTCCATTGTATATCCTGGCCTCCTTTGTCACAGATTAGTTGACCATATGTTCGTGGGTTTATCTCTGGGCTTTCTATCCTGTTCCATTGATCTATATTTCTGTTTTTGTTTCAGTACCATATTGTCTTGATTACTGTAGCTTTGTAGTATAGTCTGAAGTCAGGGAACCTAATTCCTTCAGCTCCGTTTTTTTCTCTCAAGACTGCTTTGGCTATTCGGGGTCTTCTGTGTCTCCATACAAATTTTAAGGCTTTTTGTTCTAGTTCTGTAAAAAATGTCATTGTTAACTTGATAGGGATTGCACTGAATCTGTAGATTGCTTTGGGTAATATAGTCATTTTCACAACATTGATTCTTTCAATCCAAGAACATGGAATATCTCTCCATCTGTTTGTATCATCTTTAATTTCTTTCATCAGTGTATTATAGTTTTCTGCATACAGGTATTTTGTCTCCTAAGTAGGTTTATACTTAGGCATTTTATTCTTTTTGTTGCAATGGTAAATGGGAGTGTTTCCTTAATTTCTCTTTCAGGTGTTTCTTCATTAGTGTATAGGAATGCAAGAGATATCTATGCATTAATTTTGTAACCTGCAACTTTACCAAATTCATTGATTAGCTCTAGTAGTTTTCTGGTGGCATCTTTAGGATTCTCTATGTATATTATCATGTCATCTGCAAACAGTGACAGTTTTACTTCTTTTTTCCAATTTGTATTCCTTTTATTTCTTTTCCTTCTCTGATTGCTGTGGCTAGGACTTCCAAAACTATGTTGAATAATAGTGGTGAGAGTGGACATCCTTGTCTTGTTCCTGATCTTAGAGGAAATGGTTTCAGATTTTCACCACTGAGAACAATGTTGGCTGTGGGTTTGACGTATATGGCCTTTATTATGTTGAGGTAGGTTCCCTCTTTGCCCACCTTCTGGAGAGTTTTTATCATAAATGGTGCTGAATTTTGTCAAAAGCTTTTTCTGCATCTATTGAGATGATCATATGGTTTTTCTTCTTCAATTTGTTAATACGGTGTATCACATTGATTGATTTGCATATATTGAAGATCCTTGCAGCCCTGGGATAAATTCTACTTGATCATGGTGTATGATCCTTTTAATGTGTTGTTGGATTCTGTTTGCTAGTATCTTGCTGAGGATTTTTGCATCTATATTCAACAGTGATATTGGTCTGTAATTTTCTTCTTTTGTAGTATCTTTCTCTGGTTTTGGTATCAGGGTGATGGTAGCCTCATAGAATGAGTTTGGGAGTATTCCTTCCTCTGAAATATTTTGGAAGTGTTTGAGAAAGATGGGTGTTAGCTCTTCTCTAAATGTTTGATAGAATTCAAATGTGAAGCTCTCCGGTGCTGGACTTTTCTTTGTTGGAAGATTTTTAATCACAGTTTCAATTTCATTACTTGTGATTGGTCTGTTCATATTTTCTACTTCTTCCTGGTTCAGTCTTGGAAGGTTATACCTTTCAAAGAATTTGTCCATTTCTTCCAGGTTGTCCATTTTATTGGCATAGAGTTGCTTGTAGTAGCCTCTTAGGATGCTTTCTATTTCTGCGGTGTCTATTGTAACTTCTCCTTTTTCATTTCTGAATTTATTGATTTGAGTCCTCTCCCTCTTTTTCCCGATCAGTCTGGCTAATGGTTGATCAATTTGGTTTATCTTCTGAAAGAATCACCTTTTAATTTTATTGTTCTTTGCTATTGTTTTCTTTGTTTCTATTTCATTTATTTTTTCTCTGATCTTTATGATTTCTTTCCTGCTGCTAACTTTGGGTTTTGTTTGTTCTTCTTTCTCTAGTTCCTTTAGGTGTAAAGTTAGATTGTTTATTTGAGATTTTTCTTGTTTCTTGAGGTAGGCTTGTATTGCTATAAACTTCCCTCTTAGAACAGCTTTTGCTGCATTCCATAGATTTTGGATCATCGTGTTTTCAGTGTCATTTGCCTCTCGGTATTTTTTGATTTCCTCTTTGATTTCTTCAGTGATCTCTTGGATATTTAGTAACGTATTGTTTAACCTCCATGTGTTTTTGTTTTTATGTTTTTTCCCTGTAATTTTTTTCCTGTAAATTTCCCTGAGGTTTCTAATCTCATAGCATTGTGGTAAGAACAGATGCTTGATATGATTTCAATTTTCTTAAAAATTTACTGAGGTTTGATTTGTGACCCAAGATGTGATCTACCCTGGAGAATGTTCCTTGCGCACTTGAGAAGAAAGTGTAATCTGCTGTTTTGGGATGGAATGTCCTATAAATATCAATTAAATCTGTCTGGTCAATTATGTCATTTAAAGCTTGTGTTTCCTTATTAATTTTCTGTCTGGATGATCTGTCCATCGGTGTAAGTGAGGTGTTAACGTTCCCCACTATTACTGTTGATGTCCTCTTTTATAGCTATTAGCAAATGCCTTATGAACTGAGGTACTCCTCTGCTAGGTGTATATATATTTATAATTGTTATATCTTCTTCTTGGATTGATCCCTTGATCATTATGTAGTGTCCTTGCTTGTCACTTGTAACATTCTTTATTTTAAAGTCTACGTTATCTGATATGAGTATTGCTACTCCAGCTTTCTTTTGATTTCCATTTGCACAGAATATCTTTATCCATCCCATTACTTTCAGTTTGTCTGTGTCCCTAGGTCTGAAGGGGTCTCTTTTAGACAGCATATATATGGGTTTTGTTTTTTTATCCATTCAGTGAGCCTGTGTCTTTTGGTTGGAGCATTTAATCCATTCATGTATAAGGTAATTATCGATATGTATGTTTCTATCCCCATTTTCTTAATTGTTTTGGGTTTGTTTTTATAGGTCCTTTTCTTCTCTTGTGTTTCCCACTTAGAGAAGTTCCTTCAGCATTTGTTATAGAGCTAGTTTGGTGGTACTGAATTCTCTTAGCTTTTGCTTATCTCTAAAGCTTTTGATTTCTCTATCAAACCTGAGTGAGATCCTTGCTGGGTAGAGTAACCTTGGTTGTAGGTTCTTCCCTTTCATCACTTTAAATATGTCATGCCACTCCCTTCTGGCTCATAGAGTTTCTGCTGAGAATCAGCTGCTAACCTTATGGGAGTTCCCTTGTATGTTATTTGTCATTTTTCCCTTGCTGCTTTCAATAATTTTCCTTTGTCTCTAATTTTTGCCAATTTGATTACTATGCGTCTTGGTGTGTTTCTCCTTGGCTTTATCCTGTATGCACTCTCTGCACCTCATGGACTTGGGTGGTTATTTCCTTTCCCATGTTAGGTAAGTTTTCGACTATAATCTCTTCCAGTATTTTCTCAGGTTCCTTCTCCCTCTCTTCTCCTTCTGGGACCCCTATAATGCGAATGTTGTTGCGTTTAATGTTGTCCCAGAGGTCTCTTAAGCTGTCTTCATTTCTTTTCATTCATTTTTCCTTATTCTGTTCTGCAGCAGTGAATTCCACCATTCTGTCTTCCAGGTCACTTATCCGTTCTTCTGCCTCAGTTATTCTGCTATTGCTTCCTTCTAGTGTATTTTTCATTTCAGTTACTGTATTGTTCATCTCTGTTTGTTTGTTCTTTAATTCTTCAAGGTCTTTGTTAAACATATCTTGCATTTTTTCAGTCTTTGCCTCCATTCTTTTTCCGAGGTCCTGGATCACCTTCACTATCATTATTCTGAATTCTTTTTCTGGAAGGTTGAGGATCTCCACTTCATTTAGTTGTTTTTCTGGGGTTTTATCTTGTTCCTTCATCTGGTACATAGCACCCTGCCTTTTCATCTTGTCTATCTTTCTGTGGATGTGGTTTTTGTTCCACAGGCTGCAGGACTGTAGTTCTTCTTGCCTCTGCTGTCTGCCCTCTGGTGGATGAGGCTATCTAAGAGGCTTGTACAAGTTTCCTGATGGGAGGGACTGGTGATGGGTAGAGCTGGTTGTTGCTATGGTGGGCAGAGCTCAGTAAAACTTTAATCCACTTGTCTGCTGATGGGTCGGGCTGGGTTCCTTCCCTGTTGGCTGTTTGGCCTGAGGTGACCCAACACTGGAGCCTACCTGGGCTCTTTGGTGGGTCTAATGGCTGACTCTGAGAGGGCTCATGCCAAGGAGTGCTTCCCGGAACTTCTGTTGCCAGTGTCATTGTCCTCATGGTGAGACACAGCCATGCCCTGCCTCTGCAGGAGACCCTCTAACACTAGCAGGTAGGTCTGGTTCAGTCTCCTATGGTGTCTGTCACTGCTCCTTCCCCTGGATCCTGATGTACACACTACTTTGTGTGTGCCCTCCAAGAGTAGAGCCTCTGTTTCCCCCAGTCTTATTGAAGTCCTATAATCAAATCCCACTAACCTTCAAAGTCTGATTCTCTAGGAATTCTTCCTTCCGTTGCCAGACCCCCAGGTTGGGAAGCCTGATGTGGGTCTCAGAACCTTCACTCCAGTGGGTGGACTTCTGTGGTATAAGTGTTCCTCAGTTTGTGAGTCACCCACCCAGCAGTTACGGGATTTGATTTTATTGTGATTGTGCCCCTCCTACCATCTCATTGTGGCTTCTCCCTTGTCTTTGGATGTGGGGTATCTGTTTTGGTGAGTTCCAGTGTCTTCCTGTTGATGATTGTTCTGCAGTTAGTTGTGATTCTGGTACTTTCGAAGAGGGAGTGAGAGCACGTCCTTCTACTCTGTCATCTTGCCCCAGCAGTGTATGATTTTGCTTTTAAATTTCCAGTGTGGAGAAATGATATGTGACATCTTCAGACTTGACTAGATTGCAAGTCAATGTTTAGTACTCAACTAAAATGCTCTGTCCTGTAATCAGTGAGGACCACAACCCAAGTGATCAAAACCTCTTTAAATTTCTAGAGAATATGTTATCTATTTTTTCTTGTACATAGATTACATATTAAATTTGATTGCAGTTTTTTGAAAATGTGTAGTGTCACTTCTACAAGATTGATCATTTCTTGACTATAAGAAATTTGGTACCAAAAGTTGCTGTTTCAGCCACACCCAACATTGTGTTTAAAATAAAGATACTCAATAAATATTTAATCAGTGATTCTGGGTTATGTACTGTGGTGACCTCAATGTATAGTAAATCAAACAGTGATCTTTTCAAAGTAGAAGTAGCCTGTTTGGTCAGAGTCATAGGAAACCCCTAATAGGGTGATAAAGCCACCACTCATTTACCCCAGTCAGAGAGCAATAACTATTTTGATGTGTAACCAGGAGGTTGTTATGTTTCTTCTCCCAAGGTAAGACCAACCCTTATATGGTTATCTGGAGTGAATGTGGATTCAAAGTTCACATCTGTTTCCTTTGAAGATAAGAGAGACAAACAGAACAAAACAAAACAAAAAGCAAAAAACTCAGCAAAGGGAAAACTGGGCCACACACAAAATCAGTGGCTTTGGAGGCCAGCAAAACCTGTTATTTTTGTTTTTGTTTTGTTTTTAATTAGCACTCTCCTACCTGAACAGAAAAATAAGATTAAGTGAATTATTGACAATATCCACATTTGGGAGTAGATAACTGATCTGCATTCACTCAAGGCATTGCCTATTCTAAGTGGAAAAGAGCACTTATTTAATTTAAATTTTTATTTAGTCTCTATTGTTTTTCTTCTTATTTTTCTGAAAGGAAATAAAATAATGCAGTAATACAACTTTGCTTTCTTTGTAAATATGTGAGATTGACACCAGATGATGTGGCTCATCAGACTGGGCTTATCAAGATATCATGATAAGTCATGCAATTGGTAAGCCAGAATTCATGAAATCTTTCATTCAATAATCAGTAATTTTGAAGTATTTATTCTGTGTCAGTCATGGGGTATGTGTTTTACATTGGTTATACTGTTTAGCAAACAAACAAACAAACATAATGTAACGATAGGAAAGTTCTCCAAAGTAAAGGATGCTAGAACATGGTAGTCAAAATTGTACTCATCCTTTTAACCCCAAAGTTTATCCTTATTGAGTTCCGGGTATTATAATTTTTTGTTCTTGTGCTATATTCAAGGAATATTAGATGGATTGAGTGTCTGCTCAGGCATACTTGGTAAATATTTCTTTCATGAAGAAACACATGAAAGAAGTGAATTTCAGGGATGTTACAGGGATGTTTCAGGGATGTTATATTAAAATTATAAATACAATTAAGTAAGAATCTCTACTGTAAAGAAACACTAGCCTATTGCTGCAATTCTCATGTAATCAGGCATGTACTATCATAGAGATTAGCATAAAGATTGAGGGAACCCAGAAGAGATAACCATTAAGTAAGCTTAGAGGTAGTGAGATACAGTTATGAAGAAAAGTTGATACATGAATTGGTCCTTAAAGATGAATAAGAGTTCACCAAATGGAAACTAGGTTATGATATTCTCAGCATATGAATTAAAATGTGCAAAGACATTGAGGTAAGACAGAGTTCAGCGCACACAGGGACCAGTCAATATTCCTGTGTAAATAGACAATATGATCAATACATATCTGAGACTGTCAAGAAATATAATTGAAAAAATATGCTATGAAAGTTTGTTTTTTGCAGCAGTGTACAGTACCTGGCATGTAACAGGTGGTTAATAAATAATTTGTAAATGAATCTACTATATTTTCATGTAATGCAACCCAGTAGAGAGTTTAATTAAAGCTCTGAATCCTGCAAAGATCACACTAGTTCCTGAATAACAGGAAAAGACAAGCACAATAGGAAAAGACAAGACAAGACAAGAGGAAGCCCTGGGGCTTCTCTGGTGGTACAGTGGTTGACAGTCCACCTGCCAATGCAGGGGACGTGGGTTTGTGCCCCAGTCTGGGAGGATCCCACATGCCACGGAACGGCTGGGCCCGTGCGCCATGGCAGCTGAGCCTGCGCGTCCAGAGCCTGTGCTCCGCAACGGGAGAGGCCACAACAGTGAGAGGCCCGTGTACTGCAAAAAAAAAAAAAAAAAAAAAAGAGGAAGCCCTGGGAGTGAGTATGGGAACAAGGTACTAAACCCAAGAAGTATGTCACAGGCCAAACCATGAGGATTGTCTTTTATTGAGGGGAAGGAGAATGGTGGAATCACACACAGTCCAGAGTGCTATTTTCAAAGGATAAAATTAGCAGGAGGTCTGTGTCTGAAGCAGATATATACTGATTTCTAACTATACTACAAAGCTACAGTAATCAAAATGGTATGGTGCTGGCACAGAAACAGACACATAGATCAATGGTACAGAATAGAAAGCCCAGAAATAAATCACACACTTATGGTCAATTAATCTACAGCAAAGGAGGCAAGAATATACAATGAGGAAAACATAGTCTCTTCAGTAAGTGGTACTGGAAAACTGAGCAGCTACATGTAAAAGAATTAAATTAGAACATTCTCCCACACCATATACAAAAATAAACTCAAAGTGGATTGAAGACCTAAATGTAAGACCAGAAACCATAAAACTCCTAGAAGAAAACATAGGCAGAACACTTTTTGACATAAATCATAACAATTATTTTGGATCTGTCTCCTAAGGCAAAGGAAATAAAAACAAAAATAAACAAATGGAACCTAAGTAAACTTAAAAGCTTTGGCACAGCAAAGGAAACCACTGACAAACGAAAAGAAAACCTACAGAATGCGAGAAAATATTTGTGAATGATATGACCAATAAGAGGTTAATATCTAAATATATTTTTAAATATATTCACATATGTAACATAAACAGCTCATATAATTCAATATCAAAAAAACAAACAACTTGATTAAAAAATGGGTAGAAGACCAGAATAGACATTTTTCTAAAGAAGACATACAGATGACTAACAGGCATAGGAAAAGATGCTCATCATTAATCTTCAGAGAAACACAAATCGAAACAACAATGAGATGTCACCTCTCACCTGTCAGAATTACTATTATCAATAAGACCACAAATAACAGATGTGGATCTGGAGACAAAGGAACCCTGTTGGTGTGAATGTAAATTTGTGTAGCCACTGTGGAAAACAGTGTGGAGGTTCCTAGAAAACTAAAAATAGAACTGCCATATGATTCAGAAATTCCACTTCTGGGTATATATTGGAATACAATGAACGCATTAATTGGAAAAGATACATGCACCCCAATGTTCATAGCAGCATTATTTACAGTAGCCTAGATATGGAAGCAACCTAAGTGTCCATCAACAGATGAATGGATAAAGATGTGACATGTGTATATATATATACACACTGTACTACCATAAAAAAATGAAATTTTGCCATTTGCAAGAACATGGATGGAGGGAATTATGCTTAGTGAAACAAGTCAGACAGAGAAAGACAAGTACTGTATGTTAACACATATATGGAATCTAAAAAATAGATGAAGGAATGAATATAACAAAACAGAAACTGACTCACAGATATAGAGAGCAAACTAGTGGTTATCAATGGGGAAAGGGAAGGGAGGAGGAGCAAGATGTGGTAGGGGATTAAGAGGTACAAACTACTATGTATAAAATATATAAACTACAAGAATATATTATACACCCCAAGGAATACAGACACTATTTCATAACTTTAAATGGAGTATAAGCTAAAAAATTTTGAATCATTATGTTGTATATCTGAAACTAATATAATCTGTAAATCAACTATACCTCAGTAAAAAAAACCTGATGATTATTAAAACCAAATGTATCCCCAAGTGTGTGCAAATAAAACCAAGGACTTCAGAGAAATCACAAATATTCATTGAGTGATTTTACAAATAATTTATTTTTTTACTTAGTACTGCTTCTAGTTAAGTAAGAGCTAAATTGGAAAATTTGTTTTGTCTTTCTATTTGGCTTTCTCTTTATAATTAAAATTTGATTTTGAAAATCACTGCTTCTGGTTGCTCTCACTTGATAGCAATTATAAACATCAGCAGTCTTCACACTGCAAAGATGCCCTGCCTCCTGCAGAGAGGTTTTCCCATATTTTAGAAGATCAAACATTTCCACATCAGTCCTTGCAATCATGCTCACTTGAGTCCTCATTTTCTCTCAATGTTTGAGGAATTCCATTAATAATATACAAGGTGGTGTAGAATATGGAACTGAGTTCGGATCAGGGGTTAAAACACACAATAATTGATCTTTTGTTTTTTCCCTGTTGTTGGATTTTTTTCCTGAAACCCCTAGATATCAAGGCATGGAAGCTAGATGTCCTGATAAGCATATGTACTTTAGACCATATGGTAAGCAAAGACTTCAGAGTATCTCTATTCACTATGCCTTCCCTGAGACACCTAGTAAACACTGCAAACCCTTGCCATGCCAACTACTGCACTGGACATTCAGGATACAGATGAAAGACACAGCCCTGCCCTTAAGGAACTAATGGGCTGATGAGAAACAAGTTACATTAGTGAATGACAGGAACTGTGAAAGAAGTAGAAGCACAGAAGATGGACAATCACATACCTGAGGGCCTCTGACCCTCTTAACAATTACTGAATAATATCAAATCAACAGAAATCTGCACCTAGAGATTTCTTCATGTGAAAAGGTAATTCTTTCTGACCATTAATTCAGGAGGGAAAAGGAAGATTTACTTCAGTTGCTAAATGGTAAGATAGAACAGATACGTTACATGTATTAATATATTATGAATATACATATATATTTATATTAATATAACAACTTATTTCTTCATTCTGACTTTGGTCCCATATAAAAGAAGGTCAGGGCACTCTTCTCATTTACCCTCTGTTAAAAGTTTTCAAAAGTGACCTGCCGAAAGGTGGGCTATTGAATGGAACGGCTCAGTTGTTTAGAATTTATAAATGTATTGAAATAAAGTTCAAGCTTTTGTTGTAGCAAACTACAGATATAGAAACTTAGAATTGTAAAGAGTAGAAATGTGGCACTCAGAGAGCTTTTTCAGATTATCTGAGGCAATTTTTAAAAATTATTTTAAAGAAGTGGAAACTACTCATAACAGCACTGATAATGGGCCCAAGAACTTGAGAAACAGAATAGGCTTAGATCCAGTCTTGGAGTGCATGGCAGGGATGAGAGTATTCTCCCCCACATTTGCTATTTTCTTTCAAGTGCAAAGGCTCCATTAGCATAAAAAATCTGTCCCCTCTTTGACTCCTCACCTTCCTTCCTTAGGAGATGGATTGCTTGTCTGCTTGGTGCACGCAGAAGCGAGAACAAGGCATATATAGAAAATATGTCCTTTTTCTCTGGAGCTGGCCTACCTGTGTAGAGCATGAGTGTTGACAGCCCTTGGCTGTGCAGTGAATTCGTTAGAGACCCCAGCCACTGTGGAAATGGACTTCACAGCTCCATTGTTGCCTGGATGGAAATGGGAAGTCTGTATCCAAAGTTAAGCATCAGGTAGCCCATTTCACCAATGCTGGCTTTATTAGTAATAACAGTAATATTTTGATCTCTGAACAGGGGTGTGCTGGTAAATGTCCTACAACTAACTATACAAGGGAAACAAACAAAAAACCCAGATCTGTAGCATCTGCAAATTTCTGTGCTATACATAACCACACCTGGGCTTATTTCAACCTACTACACTAAACATAGTTGAATAAGGAATTGGGAAGACATGGATATAATTGACTCGTAAACCTGCACAAGATGGATTCTGCTCAGAACTCTCTACTATTAACTTTATTATTTTACCTTATTTCTCAGTGGGTTCAGACCCTGGTTATACAAGAAGCATCTATTTAACAACCACCCTCAAACACCAATTTTCAGGTTTCCTGATTTCCAGTTGAATGTGTTTCGTACTACATCACCATGTGATTTGTAAACTAGAGTTTCACTACTCATTACATAACCAAATACATGTGCAATTTATATGTATATATGTATATGTATATAAATGTGTGTGTACTGAGCATATTTATATGTATATATGTATGTATGTAGTGTGAGGGTTATAGTAGTGTTTGTACAAGTATATACATTATCAAAACTTATGGAAAATTTAAAATAAGTGAATTTGACTTTATGTAAATTTTACCTCAATAAAGTTAATTTTTAAAAAGTCAACTTATTCACTTGTAAAAAACATAATAAAAATATTAGTAGTAGTTTATATTGGACACAGAAAACCGATGAGATGATAGTAGTGAATTATTTTACTTACAAATCTTCACCCTTGCTAATTCCATATTTTTGCTCTGTGATTTGCTCTTCCTTCACTGATGTCAAGTACCTATTTAAATTTAAAATAAAGAAAATAAATGAAAAAAATCATAGTACATTGCCATAAAATTGCTATCAAAACATAAACCAAACAGCCAGATTTTCTCCTATCTATAAGCAGCAATCTTCTTTGAGCTATAACCTACTCCTCTGATTCCTGAACTGGTATGTTTTAATGGGACAAAATTATACACAGCTTGTCCTTAGCAGCAAATGTTAAACAGATGAAAGTTGCATGAGGCTTATAATTAAGATATTACTTTGACATTGAATGCTCTTAGTGGACTGGATATCAATTAACTTCTTGAACTTCTGGCACTTTAATTGATCATCTCACTTTGCTATTTTAAATAAGAGTTTTAAAATACTTTTCCCCAGAGTTATGGCTTCTGTTTATCTTTTTCCCTTGGGCTACAGTGTGAAATTAATATATCTCCATTGCTCAAATTATAGAAATTATATGCATTTGGTTTCTAAATACACACACGGACACATACACACACTCACACATTTCAGGTTTTCAGCCTAACACATGGTATGCTATAAGATACTTTTATATAATTTAAAATATTGATATAGAACTATCTATCACTGAATATTATCGCCTGATATTAAATTATATTTTAATGACATAAATGTAAGCTCCAGAAATAAACACATAATAGACACATTTATTCAGACACAGGCACATGTGATTTAAGAAAGTAATATAAGTGATATTTTCAGCATCTACATGCAAAAGGATGTGACTAGTTTCTTAATTGCCCTATGAGGGGCTATGTATTCCTACCAGCAGGGGAGCCATCGCTGAAAACATTTCTGAAGCTGTTCTTGAAAACTGCCTTTGGTGCTAACCCTTCCCTGTACTAACCAGTGTTGACTCTTGCAAAGTCTTGGTCATTGACTTAATATCTCGAAACTGCCAAAGGCATATGGAACCAAGACTAATGAAGATGGCTGGTGGAGAAGGTGAGGACACAACTTGGAATCAATAACTCAGTGTGACCATGACATAATGAGGCTGTATTTTTCTCTGTATCTTCTAACCTATATCTTAAGCCAGACCAGACTCAAATGCAGAGTTCACAACATGCTTTGAAAAAATGCGTATGAAATCTATTCTTAATTGCTTACTTGAGCTACACAAAATAATATATAAATATTGGCAGCACATTCATTCTTCTTATTTTATTCCTCTCCTGGAAAGTCCCTATTTGACACCAATGGAACGTGATAATTCCCTCATCTTGGAAAAATGTGGTCTAAACTTCCTATAATACTTTCATGGAATTGCAGGTTTAAGACTTCAACTTATCTGTGAAGTGGGCACATAACTCTTAGGTCATGAGTGTTTTGTGAGGATTAAACAATAATGCATGTAAAGTCTATTACGGCATCTGAACAAAATAGGTGTACAAGAAATGTTAATTATCTTTTTCTCACTCTTTGTTTCTCTTCCCAACTAATAAAATATTCGGGATATTCTAACTTGTTAAATTATGCTGTTAATCCAGCAAATCATAAATGCTATAAAATCCACCCCACACCCCCCAAAAATATGCAGCCAATTTCAACCCAGCAAAGCAGAAATGCCATGAGTTTTAGGGATATTCATATACCACACATATCACTCTTTTGTTCCAGTACAGGAAACTCTTTGGTCTTGTGTGATGAATTCCAACAAAACATCTCAACTTGAAGCAAAACATCTTTTTTATTGAAGTACAATTGACATAAAACATTATATTAGTTTCAGATGTACAATGTAGTGATTCGACATTGGTGTACATTTCCAAATGACCACCACATAAGTCTAGCTGCCACCTGTCACCATACATGGTTAGTACAATATTATTGACTACATTTCCATGCTGTACTTGACATTTCCATGACTTTTTAATTTTATAACTGCAAGTTTGTACTTCTTGATCCCTTTCACCCATTCCCTCCCCCAACAACCTCACTCCTCTCTGGCAACTACCAATCTGTTCTCTGTATCTGTGAGTCTGGGTTTTGTCTTACTTTGTTTGTTTTGTTTTTTAGATTGCACATGTAAGTGAGACAGAGAATGACAAACACGGCATGATTTCACCTTATGCAGCAAACGATTTTTGTCACATTTTCATCATTTGGCAATTTCTGTAGGTGATGATAAAGCACTGAAGAGAATGGGGCATTTTAGACAAACACATTTACACAGACATATTTTGGATTGATTGTTTGCAAGGAGATAGTATCTGTTTTCTTTTTTCTTTTCTAATTTTGGAAAAAACAAAAAACATTGGAACAGAAATATATGCAAAAGCTTTTCAAATAGTATCTATTTTTGGCTCCCAGAGAGCTTAGCTGTAAAGGAAGGTGCTGAAATGTTGATGATGCTGAGTTTGAAATGAACATGTGCCTAAGCCAAGGTTACAGCCCTGAGGAGCCCCCTGCTTCAGCAGTCCCCCACGTAGAGGCAACGTGGGTTCACTCCACACTGTGAAATGGCTACACACTGTGAACACAAAAGTGGAATGACAGCATTTGGATGAACCTGCCAGCCTAATCTGCATTTTCTCACACAGGACCCATAATAGCCGTGGAAAAATTCTCCAATCAGACCATTCTACAGATAACAGATGATATCTGTTATCTGTAACAGATAACATCTCCTCTGGAGATGCAGCTCTCTTGAATGAATCATTTAATTATATAGTGTTCCTTTCTTCTTTTCTTTTTAAGTGGGAGGTGTGGTTTTGAGTTGTCTTTTGAAGAAAGTGGACTTGAACCTGTCATTAACTAGAAAACATTCAGAGAATTCCTCGGCAAATGCAATGGTTTTACACTATGATTTGAATTTCCAGGGAGAGCTTAGAATGGCCTCATTAGGCTCCTGCAAAGGAGACCTCTCCCATTTATTTTTAATTTTGTATCCTTGTTCTTAGGTGTGATAGGAGTGCCTGCTGTGTCCAGCTGCCACATCTCTCCTACCTTTTTGGTGGAAAAGTCTATCCCATTATCTTAGTTGACATTGTACATTATGGTTCCTAGAATTATTTCTGAGACAGTTGAAAAGTTTGCTGGGGGGAAATGTGGGAGGGAGAGATGGGTTAAGAGCCAACTGCAGCAAAATTCCTCAGAGATAGTATAGTGGTGTCTTAGCAAAACTCTTGATGAACAAAGAGTGTCTTCAGGCTAAGACCCAGATGGTCTGGGCTTAAGGTAAGGAAAACTTAATTGCTTTGCATAAAAACATAGGTTTTCTATAGGCATAACAGGAAGGAAGAGGGTAAAGATTCTCATAAATAAAGAGATGCAAAAATTTGTGATAGAAAGAAATGACCATGTTTAAGATAAGAGGCAGGGGCTCTGGAAGATAAGTCATCCAAGAGATAGATCTTTGGGCTGACTTTAAAGCTACTTAATAATTATTACAACAATGTTCATTGAAGCACTATTTACAATAGCCAGGACAAGGAAGCAACTTAAGTGTCCATCAACAGATGAATGGATGAAGAAGATGTGGCACATATATACAATGCAATATTACTCAGCCATAAAAAGAAATGAAATTGAGTTGTTGGTAGTGAGGTGGATGGACCTAGAGACTGTCATACAGAGTGAAGTAAGAGAAAAACTATTTTTTAAAAAAAAGAAAAATTATTTTTCTCAGAAAGAGAAAAATAAATACTGTATGCTAACACATATATATGGAATCTAAAAAAAAAAGGTTCTGATGAACCTAGGGGCAGGAAAGGAATAAAGGCACAGACGTAGAGAATGGACTTGAGGATACAGGGAGGGGGAAGGGTAAGCTGGGATGAAGTGAGACAGTAGCATTCACATATATACAATACCAAATGTAAATAGATAGCTAGTGGGAAGCAGTTGCATAGCACAGGGAGATTCAGCTTGGTGCTTTGTGACCATCTATAGGGGTGAGATAGGTAGGGTGGGAGGGAGACACAAGAGGGAGGGGATATGGGGATATATGTATATGTATAGCTGATTCACTTTGTTATACAGCAGAAGCTAACACAACATTGTAAAGCAATTATACTCCAATAAAGATGTTTAAAACAATAATTATTACAAATGACTTGTTGATTGGCTCTTTACTATTTTTTTGTTGGCATGAACCTCCAAATTCAGTTAATTTCTGCTTGGATAAATGACCATGTCAGAGCAGTGCCTTGAGGAAATAAAGGCCAAGGGGTTTTATTTATTTGTTTGTTTGTTTTGTTCTCATTATTATTTGGTACAGAAAAGGGTACAACTAAATGAAACAAGATAGGAGATTTGAGTGGAAACAGATTATTAGATTAATAAGGGATTATGAGAAATGCAACCTCCTGGAAGAATGTCCCAAAACACTGGGAAGTGGACGAATAACCCAGGTTGTCCATAATTTGTATATGAACACTTAATTCATTTTTATTTGGATGTCATCATTCAGCATAAACCCAAAGTCTTAAAGGCTTGGGGATTACTTGGATAGCAATCTCAATATTTTCACTCTAGATTTTTAGAGATATTTTGTTTAGTTAGCTATAAGTAATTTCTTTGAATGTAGGCATGGATCTTCAGAGTCTACACATAAAATCTAAACTCCTAAGGATTGTATATGTGACTTGTGGGCCCAAACTACTTCTCACCCACATTTCTTGCCTTTCCCTATAAGATTTTCAACAAACCTGCTTGCAGAAGAAAAATTTCCCCAAATTTAACCTGGAATAGAAATGATTTACAGGAGTGGGTCATGACACCATCTCTCTAGAAGAGAAAGAACACATGCTGGAGAAGAGAAATAATCTTCTAGAGTGGTAGAGTTCATAGAACCCTCCTTCTCAGGAGCAATGGTACTATATCCTGGGGTTGCAGTGACAAACAAAGCAGATGTTTTTCTTTTCCTCTCCTTTTTGCAGAGTAAGTGGGTATCAGCCATCACACCTGTAACTACAAGCATGGGGAATATCATAAAAAGTATTTTAAGTGGTATTACTCATAAATAACCAATAACCATTGATGAATAACCATTACTAACCTGGAGAGTTTTGAAGTGGACTCTCTGATTTAATATTTTTAAACCTGATACCTGAACGATCAATATATATTAGCTAAGTAAAGAGGGATCTTCGGGAAGGAAACTTTTCATTTAGGGCCATTCCTAGAGAGGAATTCTGTCAAGAGCCATCAGGTGCTGAGGGATGAGTGTCCGGGTCCTAAAGGGAGAACCTGAGCAGCACAACACAGTGTTTACTACAGAATTTGTTAGGTTTGAGTTGCTCCCAAATGTCCAACTGTGTCTGCTTATTGTATCCAGAAGTAGATTAACTGTAAATTATGAATCTCAGGCTTCAGGAGCTTTCTCTGGCAGGGGTCCCTACTAAGGCTCTGGGAAGGACACTGGCAGTGAGTTGGTAGGATCCTATATGTTTGTAAGTTTGCAAAAGTAGAATACTTTAACCACTATTTCTTCCCTCTACATCTCTAACTTCCCTCTGAATTCATTGGCAAGTTCACAGGTATTTAGGGATCTGGCCATGGGGGAGATAAAGTAGGGATTCATCACATTTCATAAACAGAATCTCAGAAGGTTATATTTTTAAAATTTAGACTCACTTTCAAGACTAGTTACTGTTAGCTATTCCAGCATGGGAAGGTCTTTCAGGAATAAGACTAGTGTACATTATGACACAAAAGTGCAGGGGTCATACAATGACATAAACATGTCCTTTGAAGCCTAGTGCCAGAAGCATGTGAATAATGGAGGAGCAATAAAGTTTAACATGTAAGGAACAAACATCTAATCTCTAGAAAATTATTCTAATCATTAGATGTACTGAATTGTAAACAAAATAATCAACTCTCATCAACACCTACACTTAAAACAGAAGGTCTCTCCTGTCAAGGATATACTTGAGGTGGAAATGGTTCAGAAGAGAGGAGGACTGTTCTGAAGAACAACATGGCTGTTCTATGTGTCCATCAAGGATCTCACCTAAGAGAAATGGAGGTTATAAGGAAAACTTCCAGAGAGCTTGACACAGGTTCTCAGGAGCTGGCAGAACATAGAGTAGCCCTTTGGTTCTGGCTAAGAAAGTCTGTGAGCAAAAGCTCAGGAGTTGTCCTTTTCTGATATCAGAGCAAAAAGTAGAATGATGCAATCAAGATATACTTCCTCTATGTGCTGTCAGCATAAAGAGCTAGAAAAGAAGTATTGATCAAATCAAGGACACTGAAGTTGAGGTCCTAAGCAGAGAATCTCTGAGAAATCCACAAAAGTACTCAATGAAATAACCATCAAAATGACATCCGATACCATAGGGGAACTGACGCTGGCTCACAACACTGCCAGCCATTTCCCTCAAATAACCTCTTCTGATGAAACTATCAGGGATAGCAGTTGAATAATATGCGGTGGAAGAAAAAGAAAGAAGCCAACTTTCACCCATTGCCCACTGCAAACTCCCAAGGCTAAATCAGATCTAGGGCTTTAAATTGGCTAAGAGTTTATTATTGCATTAGCCTAAACCAGAGTTATTTGATGATTCAACCAGAGCAGATTTTTAATGTCAAAAAAGCGTAGAAGGGTGGGAAGCATCAGCAAAGTTGTGGAATAATTCTAAAATTTCAAACAGAAATAGAGAAAGTGCCATCCCAGAGAGTGGAATTGAGGGGACAGTGGAAGAAAGAATAAAGCTAGTTATTATATACCTTCTCAAGCCCAGTTTGACAATAAAACAAGTTACACATATTTGAGTTCATTCAGATCGTAATTTTTCATTTTTGTGTATTGAAAAATTAGTTCAATGTTGGATATATACTGGTCACAGAATACATTTTTAATAAATAAATGTTTCGTGTGTGTGTGTGTGTGTGTGTGTGTGTGTGTGTGTATGTGTGCGTGTGTGTTATGTAATGTAGTATTTGGGGGAGAGAGGTACTGAAAAGAAGTATCCTGTCTGACTTTGGAACTGGCTAAAGACATGACCTTACCAGTTGGGAAGTTGGGAACTGGCTAAAGACATGACCTTACCAGTTGGGAAGTTGGGAAGGTAATTTTTCACAGCTATAGGCAGTAGCTATAGTGGCAGCTACTGGGTTATAGGCTAAACCCAGTAGGGTTCAGAGGTCTAAGAGGATGAATTTCTTATACTTTATCAGCACTCATGAGTGGATATTTAACTACCAAGCTAATCACAAAAGGTTTACATCATCGGAATTAATGAGGAATTAAAACACTTGACTGAATCAAGGGAAATTTTTCAGAGTTATCTGCCATAGGCTATTGATCTCTCAGCAGTTCATTAAACACCTGAAGAAACATTGCCCTGAGCTGGAAGGGCAATGGGTGGGAGCACAATAGATTTACAGACGGAGCAGAGATGTGATCCATCAGTATCTTCTTTGTCTCTCCTTGTCCATCCCCACTCTTATCCCAGATCTCTTTTCTGTTGATGTATTGACCTTCTTAGAAGGTCTCCTGTGATTAATGAAGTCAGATAAATATAAGAATGTCCAACACAGAGGTTTACAAATCATGTAACCTGATGGTCCTTTTTCCTAAAGCTGTATTTGACCAGAGCAAATCCTGACTAAGGAATCAAACTGTGCTTTCCATAAACCAGATATTTACTATTTTTACTACTTTTCTAGTTTGACTACCACACTCTCCCCTCTTTAAATTCCAGAGTAAATCATGTCTCATGTGGAAAATCCCTCACAGGCACCCTGTCTCATAGCCATATATTAACTGTTGCTAATTGCATAATATAGGAGCTTTTTTAAAAATATGTGGAAATATAGAAGGAAAGGGAAAATGATACTTAAGCAAGAATAGAAGCTGAGTGTTATCTTGAAAGTTGATTTAAAAAATCAAAGTCGTTTAATAATTTTTCAAGTATAGAAGAACGAACAGATATCAAATCTCCTAATGAAATAATAGTAGATAACTAGTGCATGGAAGATCAATAGATAGATCCATAGATAGATATATAGTTAAATTTATACTTACACTTTAATGAATGTATTTAAATTAATTTTATTCCTTTCTCCTGGATCATTGACCAGTTTAACATATATTTATTAGCCACCTATATTGTTAGGAAGTGTGCTACATAATTAAGGAGAGAAGACAAGTAGGAGGTAGCCATGACTTGAGGGATCACAGTCTTTAAGAGACAACAAGTGAACAGAGAATCATAAGACAGGTAAACTGAGCTCTGATAGAGGCACTCTGCTTTCCAGGAATCTCAGCAAAAGGGTCGCCAGGGTTGGAGGGTGTTATGGACTGAATTGTTTCACTCTCCCCAAATCCATATGTTGAAATCCTAATTCTCAGGGCCTCAGAATGTGACTGTGTTTGAGATAGGGTCTTTTAAGAGGTAATTAAGGTAAAACGGGGTCATTAGGGTGGCTCTAATCCAGTACAGTTTAGAGGAGATTAGGACACAGACACACACAGAGGGAAGACCAGGTAAGGACACAGGGAGAAGAGGCCATCTAGAGCCCAAGGAAAGAAGCCTCAGAAGAGACCAAACCTACTGATACCTTATTTATTTACTTTTAGCTTACAGGACTGTGAGACAGTAAGTTTCTGTTGCTTAAACCACCCAGTCTGTGTTAATTTGTTACAACAGCCCTAGCAAACCAATACAGAGGGCAAGTGTCTGTGAAGGGTATCCTAACTTTATCAGGTTCTGACATTATAAGTGGAGGCAGATTTAGGGGAAATGATAGTGTCTGTCTCCAAACAGAGAGAACAACACATGCAAAATTCAGGCAATGAGAGAGAGCAGGGAACATTAAAAGACTCAGTGTGAAATGCAAATCAAAACCACAATGAGGTATCACTTCACACGAGTCAGAATGGTTGTCATCGAAAAGTCTACAAGTAATAAATGCTGGCGAGGGTATGGAGAAAAGGGAACCCTCCTACACTGTCAGTGGGAATATAAACTAGTGAAGTCACTATGGAGAACAGTGTGGAGTTTCCTTAAAAAATTAAAAATAGAACTGCCATATGACTCAGCAATCCCACTCTTGGGCATATATCCAGAAAAGACAAAAACTCTACTTGAAAAGATACATGCACCCCAGTGTTCATAGCAGCACTATTTACAATAGCCAATACATGAAAGCAACCCAAATATCCATTGACAGATGAATGGATAAAAAAGATGTGAGATATACATAGATAGATAGATAGACAGACAGACAGACAGACAGATAGATAGATAGATAGATAGATAGCTATAATGGAATATTACTCAGCCATAAAAATGAAATAATTCCATTTACAGCAACATGGATGGACCTAGAGATTATCATACTAAGTGAAGTAAGACAGAGAAAGGCAAATGTCACATGATATCACTTATATGTGGAATCTAAGAAATGATACAAATGAACTTATTTACAAAAAATAAGAAATAGGCTCACAGCCATAGAAAACAAATTTATGGTTACCAAAGGGAGAAGGGCAGAGAGGGAGGGGTAAATTAGGAGTCTGGGATTAACAGATACACACTACTATATATAAAATAAACAACAAGGACCTACTGTATAGCACAGGGAACTATATTCAATATCTTGTAATAACCTATTCTGGAAAAGATTCTGAAAAAGAATATATATATATACACACATATATATCTGAATTACTTTACTGTACACCCGAAACTAAAACAACATTGTAAATCAACTATACTTCAATAAAACAAAGCAAAACAAAACCCTAATTGTATCTGACTGGAGGACAAAATGGGAATATGCATGGCAAGTTGAATCTGGGCTCTCAGCAGGGTTCAGATCTCAGAGGGTAGCAAGTGGTTGGTTAACAAGAGCCACTGACTTCCTAGCAAGAAAATAAAAAGAGTCCTACAGTGTTGAGGATGATACATTGGCAAAGTTGAATTTCACCCTCTGCTTCATCTTTGGACATTTTGAACATTCTCTGCTTTGTGACTATTTGCTAACCTCACCTGTAATGGGGAAAGCCACATGACAGAACCCACAAAAAAGCCACCTTTACAAAAGGACATTAATTTATTGGCAGAGACTCTGAGGGGTGCTAGAATGGACTGATCACAACAGATGGAGACAGGTTGCTTGAGAAAGTGAACAGCTTCATGTCTGTGTTTCTTTTTCATTATTTCAAATTTATAACAAAATTAATACAACTTATCACCAGAGATTGACGGTATTTCAAAAGCAATGAGTAACCACAGGCGTGAAGCATTTTACTATATATCTGAACACAGTCATTAGTTAGAAATGTCCTTTAAACTATGAGATGGATGACTGGATAAGTGAATAGAATTCAGCCGCTGGCTAATATTATTTGATAATACAACTGAGATTATGTTTTATAAAGCAAGATTTGATCATATTAAGGAAGAAGCCCAAGTCATACTATATTGAAAGAAGAAGCCTTGAATAATGGTTAAATGCATTGATTACGGAACCACAGGCTCTCAGTTCAAATCCTACCTCTACCACATATTAGCTGTTTAATCTCAGGAAAGTAACACAGCCACTCTGTGCTTCATTTTTCTCATATTAAAGTCATTTTAAGAATGATGACAGCATGTATTATGGGATGTGCCAGCTGCTATAATAAATGTTTTATATATACATATATGTATTATCTTCTTTAATCCTCAGAACAACCTGTAAATATAAGCATTATCATTAACCCCATTTTATTAATCAAGAAACTGGGACAGAGAGTGGTTAATTAACTAGCCCAAAGTCACACAGCTAGTAGTGACAAAGATGAGATGTGAACCCAGATGATCTCTCTCCAGGGTCTATGCTTTCTTTATAATCTACCAGTTCCATAAGATTATTAGCACTATTATTGTTATTATTATAAATACTTACTATAGGCACACACTCTCCATTCAATTAACTTACTCCATACCTAGGTGTTTTTGCACATATCTGATCTCACCTTATCCTGAGCCGTAAGTAGATTGTCTCGAACTAGACCTCGGTTCCCGTCTTCCTATCCAGCACTCTGGCTGGCACCTTCCTCCCAAAGGGTCTCAGTTCTCCAGAATTGCCTTCAGTTGTATGCTCACTGGTACCTGGATTTCGCTGTCGGATCAATGCTTCCTTGCTCAGTTCTTTAGTTTTGGTTCCAGGACATCGTCAACTTATTCATTCTCTTCCCTTAAAGCTCCTTCACATCGGACCCATTTCACTCTCAACTCTGGGCCTGCTTCTTGCTCACTGGCATCAACTGACTTCTCCAACAACAAATGACTTTCTTCCCCCTTCTCCCTTGATGTAAAACTTCATGTTTTCCAACACGATAAGGGAGTCCAGAATATATAAATTCAGGTGGAATGTAGTTTGTGAGAGCCTGGGCTTTGGAGAAGGAAACCTTTAATTTGAACTTGACCCTATCATTTGTTAATCGTGTGACCTCAGATGAAGTTCTTGATGTCCCTGAAACCAGGTAACTTTTTGTACCATGTAGATGACATCAGCCCCACCTTCAGAGAGTTGCCTTAAGGATTAAAAGAGGCAACATGTGCAAATGCCTGGGTGCAGGTCACAGTACTCAGTAAGTCCTCAGTAAAGTGATATGTTTATTATTTTTAATTTTGCTTAAGGTAATGTAATTTACATTGCCAGAACTATTAGATACACAAGCAACAAACGGCAAGGCACATGGGATCATAAATTTTCCCCGCTGAAAACCTGCAAAATCTTCTAATTACCTCCTAAATGAGTTCCCTAAGTTGATATCTGCTTCTCTCTTTTACCTCATAGCCATCTATCCTGCCATACTTTATATTCCAATAACAACGAATTATATTCTTCCTCAAAAATCAGCATATGTCTTTGCATTTACAGAGTGCATTCCTTAATACTAAGAATCTCCATTCATTCATTTCCCAACATGGAAAGGTCCTACTAAACCTTAAGAATCCAACTCAAGTAAAGATCCCTCTTCTACCCACTTTCAGAATCCAGGTTCACAATCTCCAACTGAAGCTGAACAAATGTTCCTGTCTGTGCAACCCATGGGCCTTTAAAGTGCATCCAGTAGCATGCTCGTTCTGATAAATTTATACATTTTTAGTGATAGCCCTATCATTCTAGGTCTCACCTAGATTCTGAGTTCTTTATCCCATCACTGGTATGTCCTCAAGACGTAGTAAAGATTCCTGATACTTACCAGGAGTCCAAGTTTTGAATGAATGAATCGACGCATGAGAACTTTTATGAATAGTAATAAATTAGACTATTTTTAAGGCACTTTCTGCCAAGTTCCAGTAGCTGCACCCAGAGATCACAGATAGAGGGGTTTCTCTATATATTTTCAAGAATTTGATGTAAAGTTTCTGTGTTACCTAGTTTGCAGGTTGATATATATTACATCTTAAGCATATGTTTGATCTTTACATAATTGGCTTCAATTTCCCTCTATAAATTGTGACAATTGGCATAAATAATACTCTGGGTTTTTTTCCTAACACTCTATACCCATGTTGAGGCAGCACTGTGGAAGAGAAGGAATATGTACTTTAGATCCATACTGCTTATTAGCTGGATAGACTCTAGCTACTTATTTTTACTTAGGCACTTTCTCTCCATCTTTAAAGAGGGTTTATAATCCCAATTTGCAAGGCTTTGTTAAAAATTAAAAATCATAATATTATACATTAATGTGCAGGATTTAAAAAGCACTAAATAGAAAATATCACTATTAATTATTGATTACTATTGACATACTATTTCATTTTTAACATCTTTATTGGAGTATAATTGCTTTACAAGGGTGTGTTAGTTTCTGCTTTATAAGAAAGTGAATCAGTTATACATATACATATATCCCCATATCTCCTCCCTCTTGCGTCTCCTTCCCACTCTCCCTATCCCACCCTTCTAGGTGGTCACAAAGCACTGAACTGATCTCCCTGTGCTATGCAGCTGCTTCCCACTAGCTATCTATTTTACATTTGGTAGTGTATATATGTCCATGCCACTCTCTCACTTCGCATCTTTATTCCTGTCCTGCCCGTAGGTTCTTCAGAACCAAATTTTTTTTTTTTTAGATTCCATATATATGTGATAGCATACAGTATTTGTTTTTCTCTTTCTGACTTCACTCTGTATGACAAACTCTAGGTGCATCCACCTCACTACAAGTAACTCAATTTTGTTACTTTTTATGGCTGAGCAATATCCCACTATATATATGTGCCATATCTTCTTTATCTACTCATCTGTCCAGGGACACTTAGGTTGCTTTCATGTCCTGGCTATTGTAAATAGAGCTGAAATGAACACTGTGGTACATGACTCTTTTTGAATTATGTTTTTCTCAGGGTATATGCCCAGTAGTGGAATTGCTGCGTCATATGGTAGTTCTATTTTTAGTTTTTAAAGGAACCTCCATACTGTTTTCCATAGTGGCTGTACCAGTTTACATTCCCACCAACAGTGCAGGAGGGTACCCTTTTCTCCACACCCTCTCCAGCATTTATTTTTTGTAGATTTTTTCATGATGGCCATCCTGACTGGTGTGAGGTGATACTTCATTGTAGTTTTGATTTGCATTTCTCTAATGATTAGTGATGTTGAGTATCATTTCATGTGTTTGCTGGCAATCTTTATATTGTCTTTAGAGTAATGTCTATTTAGGCCTTCTGCCCATTTTTGGATTGGATTGTTTGTTTATATGATATTGAGCTGCATGAGGTGCTAGTATATTTTGGAGGTTAATCCTTTATCAGTTGCTTCATTTGCAAATATTTTCTCCCATTCTGAGGGTTGTCTTTTGGTCTTGCTTATGGTTTCCTTTGCTGTGCAAAAGCTTTGAAGTTTCATTAGGTCCCATTTGTTCATTTTTGTTTTTATTTCCATTTCTCTAGAAGGTGGGTCAAAAAGGATCTTGCTGTGATTTATGTCATACAGTGTTCTGCCTATGTTTTCCTCTAAGAGTTTGATAGTGTCTGGCCTTATATTTAGGTTTTTAATCCATTTTGAGTTTATTTTTGTGTATGGTGTTAAGGAGTGTTCTAATTTCATTCTTAACATACAGCTGTCCAGTTTTCCCAGCAATACTTATTGAAGAGGCAGTCTTTTCTCCATTGTATACCCTTGCCTCCTTTATCAAAGATAAGGTGACCCTATGTGTGTGGATTTATCTCTGGGCTTTCCATCCTGTTCCATTGATCTATATTTATGTTTTTGTGCCAGTACCATACTGTATTCATTAATGTAGCTTTGTAGTATAGTCTGAAGTCAGGGAGCCTGTTTCCTCCAGCTACGTTTTTCTTTCTCAAGATTGCTTTGGCTATTCGGGGTCTTTTGTGTTTCCATACAAATTGTGAAATTTTTTGTTCTAGTTCTGTGAAAAATGCCAGTGGTAGTTTGATAGGGATTGCATTGAATCTGTATATTGCCTTGGGTAGTATAGTCATTTTCACAATGTTGATTCTTCCAATCCAAGAACATGGTATATCTCTCCATCTGTTTGTATCATCTTTAATTTCTTTCATCAGTGTCTTATAATTTTCTGCATACAGGTCTCTTGTCTCCTTGGGTAGGTTTATTCCTAGATATTTTATTCTTTTTGTTGCAATGGTAAATGAGAGTGTTTTCTTAATTCCACTTTCTGATTTTTCATTATTAGTGTATAGGAATGCAAGACATTTCTGTACATTAATTTTGAATCCTGTTACTTTACCAAATTCAGTGATTAGCTCTAGGCCATTTGCTTATTTTTGTTTTTATTTCCATTTCTCTAGGAGGTGGTTCAAAAAGGATCTTGCTGTGATTTATGTCATAGAGTGTTCTGCCTATGTTTTCCTCTAAGCGTTTTATAGTGTCTGGCCTTACATTTAGGTCTTTAATCCATTTTGAGTTTATTTTTGTGTATGGTATTAGGGAGTGTTCTAGTTTCATTCTTTAACATGCAGCTGTCCAGTTTTCCCAGCACCACTTATTGAAGAGGCTGTCTTTTCTTCATGGTATATTCTTGCCTCCATTATCAAAAATAAGGCAATCACATGTGCGTGGGTTTATCTCTGGGCTTTCTTTCCTGTTCCATTGATATATATTTCTGTTATTGTCCCAGTTCCATACTGTCTTGACTACTGTAGCTTTGTAGTATAGTCTCAATTCCGGGAACCTAATTCCTCCAGCTCCATTTTTCTTTCTCAAGATTGCTTTAGATATTTGGAGTCTTTTGTGTTTCCAAACAAATTGTGCAATATTTTGTTCTAGTTCCGTGAAAAATTCCATTGGTAGTTTGATAGGGATTGCAGTGAATCTGTCGATTGTTTTGGATAGTATAGTCATTTTCACAGTGTTGATTCTTCCAATCCAAGAACATGGTATATCTCTCCATCTGTTTGTATCATCTTTAATTTCTTTCATCATTGTATTATAGTTTTCTGCATACACGTGTTTTGTATCATTAGGTAGGTCTATTCCTAGGTATTTTATTCTTTTTGTTGCAATGGTAAATGGGAGTGTTTCCTTAATTTCTCTTCCAGACTTTTTCATCATTAATGTATAGGAATGCAAGAGATTTCTGTGCATTAATTTTGTATCTGCTACTTTACCAAATTCATTGATTAGCTCTAGTAGTTTTATGGTAGCATCTTTAGGATTCTTTCTGTATAGTATCATGTCATCTGCAAACAGTGACAGCTTTACTTCTTCTTTTCCAATTTTGATTCATTAATTTCTTTTTTTTTTCTCTGATTGCTGTGGCTACAACTTCCAAAACTATGTTGAATAATAGTGGTAAGAGTGGACATCACCTTGTCTTGTTCCTGATCTTAGAGGAAATGGTTTCAAGTTTTCACCATTGAGAATGATGATGTCTGTGGGTTTCTCATATATGGCCTTTATTATGTTGATGTAAGTTCCCTGTATGCCTACTTTCTGGAGGGTTTTTTGTCATAGATGGGTGTTGAATGTTGTCAAAAGCTTTTTCTGCATCTATTGAGATTATCATATGGTTTTTTTCATTCAAATTGTTAATATGGTGTATCACATTGATTGATTTGCATACATTAAAGAATCCTTGCATTCCTGGGATAAAACTGACTTGATCATGGTGTATGATCCTTTTAATGTGCTGCTGGATTCTGTTTGCTACTATTTTGTTGAGGATTTTTGCTTCTTTCTTCATCAGTGATATTGGCCTGTAGTTTTCTTTCTTTGTGACCTCTTTGTCTGGTTTTGGTATCATGGTGATGGTGGCCTTGTAGAATGAGTTGGGAGTATTCCTTCCTCTGCTGTATTTTGGAAGAGTAGGATAGGTGTTAGCTCTTCTCTAAATGTTTGATAAAATTCGCCTGTGAAGCCATCTGCTCCTGGGCTTTTGTTTGTTGGAATATTTTTAATCACAGCATCAATTTCACTTCTTGTGATTGGACTGTTTATGTTTTCTATTTCTTCTTGTTTCAGTCTCAGGACGTTGTGCTTTTCTAAGAATTTGTCCATTTCTTCCAGGTTGTCCGTTTTATTGGCATATACTTGCTTGTAGTAATCATTCATGATCCTTTGTATTTCCATAGTGTCAGTTGTTACTTCTCCTTTTTCATTTCTAATTCTATTGATTTGTGCCTTCTCCCTTTTTTTCTTGATGAATCTGGCTAATGGTTTATCAATTTTGTTTATCTTCTCAAAGAACCAGCTTTTAGTTTTATTGAGCTTTGCAATTGTTTTCTTCATTTCTTTCTGATCTGATCTTTATGATTTCTTTCTGTCTGCTAACTTTGGGGCTTTTATTGTTCTTCTTTCTCTAATTGCTTTAGGTGTAAGGTTAGGTTGTTTATTTGAGATGTTTCTTGTTTCTTGAGGTAGGATTTTATTGCTATAAACTTCCCTCTTAGAACTGCTTTTGCTGCATCCCATGAGTTTTGATCATTATGTAGTGTCCTTCTTTCCTTGTCTCTTGTAACATTCTTTATTTTAAAGTCTATTTTATCTGATATGAGTATTGCTACTCCAGCTTTCTTTTGATTTCCATTTGCATAGAATATCTTTTTCCATCCCCTCACTTTCAGTCTGTATGTGTCCCTAGGTCTGAAGTGGGTCTCTTGTAGACAGCATATACACGCGTCTTATTTTTGTATCCATTCAGCCAGTCTATCGCTTTTGGTTGGAGCATTTAATCCATTTACATTTAAGGTAGTTATCAATATGTATGTTCCTATTCCCATTTTCTTAATTGTTTTGGGTTTGTTACTGTAGGTATTTTCCTTCTCTGTGTTTTCTGCCTAGAGAAGTTCCTTTAGCATTTGTTGTAAAGCTGGTTTGGTGGTGCTGAATTCTCTTAGCTTTTGCTTGTCTGTAAAGGTTTTGATTTCTCCATCGAATCTGAATCAGATCCTTGCTGGGTAGAGTAATCTTAGTTGTAGGTTTTTCCCTTTCATCACTTTAAATATGTCCTGCCACTCCCTTCTGGCTTGCAGAGCTTCTGCTGAAAGATCAGCTGTTAATCTTATGGGGATTCCCTTCTATGTTATTTGTTGCTTTTCCCTTTCTGCTTTTAATATTTTTCTTTGTATTTAATTTTTGATAGTTTGATTAATATGTGTCTTGGTGTGTTTCTCCTTGGATTTATCCTGTATGTGACTCTCTGTACTTCCTGGACTTGACTATTTCCTTTCTCATATTAGGGAAGATCTCAACTATAATCTCTTCAAATATTTTCTCAGTCCCTTTCTTTTTCTCTTCTTCTTCTGGGACCCCTACAATTCGAATGTTCGTGCATTTAATGTTGTCGCAGAGTTCTCTGAAACTGTCCTCAATTCTTTTCATTCTTTTTTCTTTATTCAGCTCTGTGGTAGCTATTTCCACTATTTTATATTCTGGCTCACTTAACCATTCTTCTGCCTCAGTTATTCTGCTATTGATTCCTTATAGAGAATTTTAATTTCATTTATTGTGTTGTTTATCATTGTTTGTTTGCTCCTTAGTTCTTCTAGGTCCTTGTTAAACATTTCTTGTATTTTTTCCATCCTACTTCCAAGATTTTGGATCATCTTTACTATCATTATTCTGAATTCTTTTTTAGGTAGATTGCCTATTTCCTCTTCATTTGTTTGGTCTGGTGGGGATTTACCTTCCCCCTTCATCTGCTGTGTGCTTCTCTGTCTTCTCATTTTGCTTACTTTACTGTGTTTGGGGTCTCCTTTTCACAGGTTCATAGTTCCTTTTGTTTTTGGTGTTTGCCCCCAGTAGCCAAGGTTAGTTCAGTGGGTTGTGTAGGCTTCCTGTTGGAGGAGACTTGTGCCTGTGTTCTGGTGGATGAGGCTGGATCTTTTCTTTCTGCTGAGCAGGACCGTATCCAGTGGTATGTTTTGGAGTGTCTGTGACCTTATTATGATTTTAGGCAGCCTCTCTGCTAATGGGTGTGGTTGTGTTCCTGTTTTGCTAGTTGTTTGGTGTAGGGTGTCCAGCACTGTAGCTTGCTTGTCGTTGAGTGGAGCTCGGTGTTCGCATTGAGATGGACATCTCTGGGAGAGCTTTCACCGTTTGATATTACGTGGAGCCAGGAGGTCTCTGGTGGACCAATGTCCTGAACTCGGGTCTCCCACCTCAGAGGCATAGACCTGACACTCGGCTGGAGCACCAAGACCCTGTCAGCCACACAGCTCAATTTTGGGATGATTCATTGTCTATTCAGGTATTCCAGAGAGGCAGGGTACATCAAGTTGATTGTGGAGATTTAATCTGCTGCTCCTGATGCTGCAGGGAGAGATTTCCCTTTCTCTTCTTTGTTCACGGCTCCTGTGGTTCCGTTTTGGATTTGGCCCCACCGCTGCATGTAGGTCGCCTGAGGGCATCTGTTCTTCGCTCAGACAGGACATGGTTAATGTAGCAGCTGATCAGGGGGCTCTGCCTCACTCAGGCCGGGGGAAGGGAGGGGTACGGAATGTGGGGCAAGCCTGTGGCGGCAGAGGCTGGCATGACATTGCACCAGCCTGAGGCGTGCAGTGAGTTCTTCCTGGGAAGTTGTCTCTGGATCATGGGACCCTGGCAGTGGGGGGCTGCACAGTCTCTGGGGAAGGGAGGTAAGGATAGTGACCTGTGCTTGCACACAGGCTTCTTGGTGGCTGCAGCAGCAGCCTTAGCGTTTCATGCCCATCTCTCATGTCTGCGCTGATAGCCGTGGCTTGTGCCCACCTCTGGAGCTTGTTTAGATGGTGCTCTGAATCCCCTCTCCTCGTGCATCCCAAAACAATGGTCTCTTCCCTCTTAGGCAGTTCCAGACTTTTTCGCGGACTCCCTCTCAGCTAGCTGTGGCGCACTAGCCCCCTTCAGGCTGTGTTCACGCAGCCAACCCCAGTCCTTTCCCTGGGATCTGACCTCCGAAGCCAGAGCCTCAGCCCCCAGCCCCCACCTGTCCTGGTGGGTGAGCAGACAAGACCTGTTAGGCTGGTGAGTGCTGGTCAGCACAATCCTCTGTGCGGGAATCTCTCTGCTTAGCTCTCTGCACCCCTGTTGCTGCGCTCTCCCCCGTGGCTCCGAAGCTTCCCTATTGCCACCCCCCATCTCCGCCAGTGAAGGGGCTTTCTAGTGCTTGGAAACTTTTCCTCCTTCACAGCTCCCTCCCAGTGGTGCATCCCTATTCTTTTGTCTCTTTTTTTCTTTTCTCTTTAGCCCTACTTAGGTATGTGGGGAGTTTCTTGCCTTTTGGGAAGTCTGAGGTCTTCTTCCAGCATTCAGTAGGTGTTCTGTAGGAGGTGTTCCACTTGTACATGTATTTCTGATGTATTTGTGAGAAGGAAAGTGATCTCCATGTCTTAGTTCTCCGCCATCTTGAAGGTCTCTCCTGACATACTATTGTGATCTATCTATCTATCATCAAGAGAGAGAGAAAGAGAAAAATAAGTTGAGAGAGAGAGAGAGAAAACCAGGAAGAGTTACTGGAGACTGAAAATGTACCAGTAATATTTGTTAGATATAGAGTCAGTTAAGTTCGCAAACTTAGGGAACATAGATCAATAGGCATATATAAGAAACAGAAAAAAATAATGAGCAGGGATTGCTTAATATTGAATTTCATTCATGATAAGAGTGAGGTGAAAAAGAACAGAGTTAAAGTTCAGCGAAATAGTCCGATTGAGTTGTTCTGGCTCAAGTTCAACATCTTCATGATAATGAGAATACAATAAGAAAAGTCACAAATAAATTAGGAAATAAACTAAGTAGAAGTGAATCAACATATAGCCTACTTTTGTCTTGAACAGATGCATGGGAAGGAATAAAGGAACAATTTGTATACTGAACCAAGAATGAGAATTTTGTATTCAGTAATTTCTTAGGCACTTCATGTTGGCAAAAATATTTCTTCCCTACTCCTGATATTTCCTTCCTTTTGAAGAAAGCTCAAATAATGTAATGTCCTGGCTTCTTTCAGCCTCTTTACCAGTGCACTAAGTGTGGTTGTTCATCTTGTGCACTGTACAAATCTACGGACACCATTCACATTGTATTCTACTTAAATAGGCCCAGTGGAATAATTCAGTATACAGCTTGTACAGATGTACTCAGATGCCTGCCTTAAACTCTCTCTATACTTGGGCTGAGGAAATAACTTTTCTCACTGAAACTTGGCCTGCTTGGCTTTGTTCCTCTTCTTAGCCTCTTGAGAAGGAGCTGCCTCCAAAGAACACATTTTCCCTTGTTCCTCCATGCTGTAACTGTACAGAATCTACTTCCTTGTAAGGTGACCAGTAAGTGTGGCTAATTCTGATGTTTAGTGTTAGGAAATCCAATTTCTCACACACGTAAATTGTGTCCTCCCACCGACTCTTTATTATTAAGGAAGGGAATACTTTGGCTCCTATTTGCTATTTATTTCTCAGTTAGTTCATGACCCAGGCATAGCAAAGATTAATGTTGTTTATTTAGCTCTTTTCAAGTAAGTCTAATGTGTGCCTTATGGACCTTGAGAAATGAACAAGGTGTAAAATTTTGTAGAATAAATTATGCATGGAATGATTTGGGCTTTGGGCATGGTTTGAACAGATGGCTATAAGCTTTGTTAGTAATTTCCTAAGCATAGACCATGTTGATTTTTCATTTAAATCCTAGCGATTTGCAGCCAGCATGGCACAACAGCTGATTTTTCAGTTGTAGAACTGGCCTTATGAATGTGTGGCTTGGGTATGTGGTATTGAACCTTTGCTGTATTTTGACTTTAGCAGGTTACTGCAGTGAATGGAGGCAGTGACTAGAATGACCCAACTCACGTGCAGGGTCTTCTCAAACCCCAACAAATGTGTGGACTGCCTCAGCAAGCAGGTTAGAGCACCTCAACCTTGCCCTTTACTTAGTTTATGTGTGTAAAGAGCGGGGACCATGGTTACTAGGGGCTGCCCTCATAGGCTTTGGTAATAAAAAGGAAGCAGAGGCAAGAATTTGATTGGAGAGAACAGATTGTCACTACAGAACTTTCCAGCATCAGTAGCTGAAGAATATGTACTGTGTTTGGTCTGAAATGAATGAATTGTAGATTGTTACAGAGCACAAAGGACATTCTGCCTTAAATCGTTAGCACCAGCCCTAGGTAGGAGACTGCATTGGTCTCCCCCAGTTTCAATAAGGATTCAATGCCAAAGAGGGAAATTTTAGGGCTGGAACCAGCTCAGGCTTCTCCATAGGGTCAAGCATCAAGCCACTTAACCCTTCCAGTTCTCACCACAATGTGGTGTCAAGCTAGTACTGTATTGCTTAATTATTTATATGGAAGGAAATCCTCTCTAAGAAGTATAATTATTTTAAGTCTTAAAACTTCCAAAAATACATGAAGGAGAAACAGCCTTAGTACTGAAGGACTGAAAATGCCTTCTCATAAGAGTGGGTGGTAGATCCCACGTTACTTTGTAGAGCCCCAATTCAATTAAGCATGATTTGCCTGAATCAGGAGGCAAGGCAAACACTCTTCTGATCTACCAGGCAGTATTCATAAGTGAATTTTTTTGATACCGTAAATAGTGCCAAAATTAACCTCTTGCTGAGAGAGTTGCCCAACTGAGTTTTAATTCCAAGTCTTAGGTAGTAGGAAATTGACATAAACTTCCTGGTATCCCAGCAAGACCCCACCAAGACATACATCTTCTTTCAGGATAATCACAAGTCTCTGCTATGGTCTTTAGCAACACAAAAGATTGGCTTGAAAACAATTTTGTCTGAGATAACTCTTTTAAGAGCAGGGATTACTTTGTTTTTCTAATTCTGGGGATATGATGCCAGTGCTGTGATAATCTTGTTTTTCATAATAACTCCTGGGAATCTTTAAAATACTGAGGAACACCAGGGACTCGGTGTTGAACAAATACAATTCTGAGGCCATGAAGGAGGAGATATATTTTAGTGAGAAAGAAGTCAATATTCAAGTTAAAAGGACACTGTTTCTACCAACATGCTGAGAACTCTTCCAACTGAGACTGAATGGACTAAAAATTAAGTACTTTATAATCTTTGGAATTTTAAATCACTAGCATAAGGAAAATTAATTAATTTATGGACATTTAATTCTTAATTCTATGGAAATTTAATATATTTGGACTTTTACTTGCAAAAGAATTTAATCTCCCTGTTTTACTATTTCCCCAGTAATAGTATATTAGCAGAGTGTTTATATTCAAATTTGGACAATCTCTTTATTGAAATTTTGTTATTGGAGTATAATTATGTCATCAACCATGCTCTCAAAACAGATCTCATAACAGACTATGCTGAGCAATGTTGGGAAAAAATGTAGACTGGAAAATCAACTAGAGATTAAATTTTCAGCCTTGTAGTTGATTTAAGTCAAGTGCTCTTCTGACCCATTTTAGAGTCTTTGGGCAGGAGATGTTGGGGGAAGTCAGCTCTGATCACAGTCCTCCTGAATGTTACTCCAAGGTGTAGTGTCGGCATTGGCAGAGGGGCCCACACAGGTCTGGAAAGAACTGACTTGTTAAACTTTCACTCTCCTCCCTGGTCAGGGAAAACACAGTGTTAACAGAGCAAAATGTAGAGGAAGGCAAAAGGGAAATACTTCTCCCATGTTCCTCATATTTCCTTCTTTGTAGAGCGAGATCAATTAGTGAAACACTCCTAGCTTTTCTCTGTTCCATTATTCACTACGTTATGGAGAAACTGACTAATCTTGGATTAATTTGGGAAATAATAAACTGTACATCCTTGGCACCATTCCTCCTTCTGCTTTTGGAAGAGTCTGAGTTCTCTTCTGTTCCTTTCAGTCATATATCGTACAGTTTTCTCTCCCCAGGAGCAGAGGTTTGTAGGGGTCTAGTGATACCTGTGCATGGAAGAGTAAGTCTTTCTAATTTGGGGAGGGGGGCAATCCTGGGGAGTCTACCTGACAGGACAAATGAACTACATCCTCCAAACTATGATGTGTCACTAATAAAGATGATATTTTACTTTCATCAAATGATTAGCTTATTTTCAAGGATTGTTTCTTCTGGGTCAGCCTACATAGATAGAGGGTGGGGGGAATTTCAGGGTCTTGCAGGAAAAGGGTCCAAAATAAGTGGAGTCTTGTCATCTGGAATGGGTACACCCCATGGATGGGACAATGAGGAGAGAGACTGGAGTGGGATTAGGCCAGGATTATGTGGGATGTGATAATTTAGAAAGCTCTTTCCATCTGGAAATAACTCTGAATCAGCATTGTCTCTGTGTCAAGCTCAATGGAAACAATGCTGATAATGGAACTGAATTGGTCTAATTTATATGTGTGACATCACCTCAAGCTGACTTCTAGCGAGAAATAAATCCTGAGTCCGTTTTACTGATCATTCTTAGCACTGAATTAATTTCACAATAGATCAAGTCCTGGGGGAGGTAAAGCCAGTCTCCCTAAGGCAGTTCATGGTGAGATATTTTGTGACTGTACAATCTCATACACCATGCTTAATAGAAGAACATAAAGATAGCTGAGCCATCCTCATCAATCAATGTCTTTTTGCCCAAATTTGAACTCACCTGGAGCAATAACAAACTACTTCTACCTTTGAATACATTAACTTCAAGCCCAGGCTGATGTATGTGGAGAGCAAGACAAACGACAGTTAACTGTCTCACTTCTCTCTGCTGGTCTGACCAGTACAAAAGCAAACAGCATTATTATCTCTTATAGTGTAACTGTATTTCTCTTAATTCAGCCAAGTATGTCCCCAAAACCTTCTTGTATATTACCATACTGATGCGCCTTCTATGTGAAGCAGAAGGAGCAATGGGTCTGCAGTCTTGTGGAGTCTAGTCTAGGCTCTGATACTATTGTATCTTCCAATGAGTTTCCTAGCATCTTTAAACCTTGTTTTACTATTTTCATATATGAAAAGCCTTATGTTAGCCACATATTTGTAACCATAAATGATAAGACTATAGACTCTGAAGCCAGACTGCCTGGGCTCAAACCCTGATCCTGTCTCTTATTAGCTCTGAATCTTTTGCCAAGTTAAATGACTACTCCATGACTCAGTCTCATCAGTATGGAGATAACAAATGTCTCTTTATATTGCAAGATTATTCCAATAATTAACAGTGAATAAATGTAAAGTTCTCAGAATAGTGCCTGGCATGTTATTAGTCTCAAAAACGTGTTGTTATTAGTAGTGACAAGATAAAACTCAAACTCCTTTGTGTGTCACTGAAGACTTCACAATAATGAATTAATCTTCTATTGATGTCTGCTGCATCCATATCCCAAGGACCATTACCATCTCTAAATATCATGAGAGCAGACCATGTCAAATCCCTTGCTATATTTCTAGTATCTAATCATGGTATCTGTATACATGTATATTGAGTTAGTGAATTAATTCATACCACACTCAAATCTACCTTGTTCTTGATCCTTGTCAGTGACATCCAGATTCCATGTCTATAGGTTCATGAAAAACACTCTCTGGTGGTCCTCTCCCACTTCTTTTCCAAAATAAATTTTACCTGTTCTTCAAGGTCTATTTCAAAGGTCATCTGTTTAATGAAACTGATAAGGTAACATGATGCTTTAGCTCAAAAAGGCATCACTGTTCTGAAATGAGAAAGAAATGAGGATCGGCGATAGAGCAACTATTTCTAGAAGTTTAAAAAAACCCAAAAACTTCTAGATGGAGCCCAGAAATTTGGAGCAGTAGCTGCAGGGGTATATATAGCTCATGGTGGTCCTGAGGAAGGCTTTGGGGCTTTAGCCATTCCATGTTCCTCAAATGTCCTTTAGCCCATCCAGAAAGTCCCCTTGATTTATTTATAGTCTGATAGGAAGAACAATTTATTAATTATGAGTGGAGTTCACAGAGAAATAATTTGAATACTTTGTGTTTTTTTATTGTTGTTGTTTTTTTTGATCTGTAACTCACACTCTGAGGTACACCAATATGCTTGATATACAAATAGAGCGTCAAGACAAGTTCCCCAAATCTTGGTCTTACCATACGCCTCCTCTTAGATCCAATAAAGAAATTTTGGTACCACCGCTGCTTAAGGGTGGAAAAAAATGTCTTTTAACACAAAAGTCCTGGCACTATGCTTATATACACATTAAAACAGAAGAAAATATAAATTGCTGTCCCATTATTCCTTTGACTTATGTAGGAAAAGTATTAAAGCCCTCATAGTATGAATAAGAACATGAAAGCACAGAGGTTCAACAACAAGAAAAAGAAAATGTAACAAGTTGAATGCAGGGCAAAAATGAGAAGCCTGTTCTAATTATTACAAACTTTGTCTTTTATTCACAGTATTTTAATGTTGATGGAAAGTAATCTGTAAATTTTAATTCCATAGCCATGAAAATTTAAACCAAAGCATTGCCAAGTCTTTGTTATTAATATCTGCTCATGAATATTATGGCAAGAATTAGTTTTTTGCCCTGTAGTTAGTTGTGTTTCCACATCCAAGCTGGCCTTTAATTTCTTAAACTTTATTTTGGCTATGGAAAAAAGTATCAGAAAAAAAATGTTTAATAGTTACAGTATTAACCCAGCAGAAAGATTTGGGCTATTAATCAGAGATTGGACCTTTAGCCCACATATATAAATACTTTATATATAGATGAAAAGTTCAAGGAGCTGAAGTCTGGAAAAGTCAATTGTTCTTAAGGATCCTTTAAAGGAGAGAGGACCCAGTATTTGCACCAGCTGGGAACTATTCTATGTGTCTGAAATGGGAAATTTTTCACTGTTTAATGCTCTAGAGGGTATCAATGTGATAATGTCTCTTTTGAATTCTTTTCTATACTGAGTGTATATTATGTGCCAGCTACTGTTTTAAATACATGGTGTAGAACCGCCCCCCCCCCCCAACAGCCATGTCTTTTCTTTATGATCCGAACTTCACTGGCCATACTTGTTGGCACAGGGGTGGACATCTGATCATCTGACCCAACAGATATCTCAGGGATTTTCAAAGTGGAACCAAAGACAGAGAATGAAGCTCTTTTCAGTAATTTCAGCTACATGGCGAGTGGCTTGGATGTCGGTAGTAGTCATAAGTTTCAGTGTGTCAGGGAAAAAAGAACATGAAACAGACATGCAAAGACATGCAAGAGATACATAGAGAGATCTCTGGAGCTCTTTTTTTTGTTTGTTTAAATTTATTTATTTTTGGCTGTGTTGGGTCTTTGGTGCTGTGCGCGGGCTTCCTCTACTTGTGGGGAGTGGGGGCCACTCTTTGTTGTGGTGTGCGGGCTTCTCACTGAGGCGGCCTCTCCCATTGCAGAGCATGGGCTCTAGGCACACAGGCCTCAGTCGTTGTGGCTCGCAGGCTCTAGAGCACAGGCTCAGTAGTTGTGGTGCAAGGGCTTAGCTGCTCCGTGGCATGGGGGATCTTCCCGGACCAGGGCTCGAACCCATGTCCCCTGCATTGGCAGGTGGATTCTTAACCACTGCGCCACCAGGGAAGCCCGAGTTTTTAAGATCTTTGGAATCCAATATGTTTCCTTTTTTAATAAAATACTTCAAGTTCAGTTTCTGCCACTCTCAATCAAAATATCCCTTATTTATTCAAGAGTCTGATAGGTTCAGGGAAGAAAATGTAATGCACAGTGTGGTAAGTGTAATAACAGAGGATATTCTAGGGTAGTGTGAGTGCTTAGAAGATAATTTTCTATTCCTACTCCAGCACTGGGGAAAATAACATATCCAGCGAGATGTGCTAGTTATTATATTTTGTTTGGTTTTAATTTGTTGTTTTAATTTTTTTTTATGGAGGAAGTCTGGTGATGTGGGTGGAGAAGGATACAGGATAGGTATAAGTGGTAGGAGATAAGACTTCAAGACACTGTATCATAGCTTTTATTTGTAAGCAATGTAGTGCAATTTATATTGGATTAACCATAATGGCTCACTTACTTGAAGACTTATTATTATAAGAATAAATCTGTGCTAATCTCTGTTAATGACTGATTTGTCTGGCTTCATATCATTTTTTTTTTCTACAGGGTGGATGGGTCATCCTGATCTAGACTATCATGGAATATGGTCAACACAACCCAAGTGATTGCTTTGGGGATTGACATGTATCCTAAATCAGGTCAATCCAAATTCACCCTGGGATGGTTCTAATAGCAGTTCCAAAAGCCTCCCATGTTGGTGATCATGGGATGAGAAGCTGGGGAAGCATTTGGCCATATTCTCTAACATGTGAAAAATTATCAATCTGCAGCAGGTGGGTAAGAGCCCAGCACAGAGAAAAAGGGCAGAGCTATGAGAAGGCAGAGCGTGGAATCTACGTACCCACCTAAGCCTGAGGTGAGATCCACCACATCTTTCTTAGTGATAAAGCTAATAAAATCCTATTCTTTGATTAATCTTGTTGAATGTCAATGAAAGAATATCAATTACACACTGGGTACTGAAGAGTGCATCAATGTGTTTCTCCTGTTGAGTATATATGTCTTTACTTTGCAAATCATGTTATAAAATGAATTTAATAACTGAGAAACAGCATAGATGTCATGTGTCCCAGCTGCCACTGTTTTACATATAAGAAAATTGAGGAATAAACCAGGCATGTTGCTTGCCCAGAATCAAAAGGTGAATTGCTGGTAGAGCAATCACCTCTTTAGCAATTAGTAAGCTAGTCTATTTCAGAATTTGTACTATACATATTATAATTAATTGTGTATGATTGCATACACACACACACACACACACACATATATATACACACACACATATCAAATTGAATGCAATTTGTGCTGTTGATGACAGCTCCACTTGACTTTAGAGTGGTTACTTTGCACAGTGAGAACAGAATACATGAAGACTTTGTGGGTTATTTTTCATTTAACATTTTTAATTAAAACCATTAAAAAATATCCAAAATAGACAAAATAGTGTAATAAAAAATGTAGTTATCATCCAGATTCAGTAATAATCATCTCATAAAAAATCTTGCCTCATCTGTATTTCTATCCATCCTCTGTATGAGGACTTTGGAGTCAACTCGTAGCTCCTTGGTCTGACCTCACTGAGAACAGAGAAGGGCTCAGTTCAGGAGCAGAAGATCCAAAATATGTACCTCCTATCATTTTGTCTATAGCTTTTTTTCAACAATTTAAGTTTTTGGGTTTTTTTCTCTTGAAGATGACTCATCAAGGTCCAGGTGATTGCTGAAGTTCACCATCTGGGGCATGATATCACTGCTGGGTAGAACATTTCTTTGAGAAGTGTCACTACTGCGTCTTCTCACTTTAGATAGTAGATTTGGTTCAGATTTGAAAACACTAGGGTCCACCCCTCCTTCATTTAAGCCGATTATGATTAAGCAGGCTGAGAAAAATTTAACACTGATAAGCCTCTGGTAGTGAGGACAGACCTCCGTAATGTTTAGCAGTTAACACCAAAAACATCAGCACTTGACAACAGGATCACACTTTCCTTTGACACCAAGAGGTTATGATGATAACCTAATTGTTTTCTCTCTCCCAAAGATTTAAGGAGCTGCTGCTCTTACCCAGCGGCATGAAGCACATGGAAAGAACTTCAAAATCTGACCATGTTCCATGTTCCTATTAGGAAATATATTTGAAAGGAAACACGAAAAACTTAAAATCTCAAAATCAAACTTAAAGAATTTAGAAAAGTTGCATTTTCTCTAACAGTCACAAAGACAATGATGCAGGAGAAAGAGTTGTAATTTTAGAAAAAAATAGTCCTAGAATTTTTTTTAAAAAGTAAATAAAATCTGCTTTACTACTTTTTAAAACTAATTCCTGGAATGTTACTTAATTTTTTTTAGCACAATTCTCCTCATTTATCTTAGTTTAGGATACCCAGAAATCAAAATTGAGGCAAAAGTTGATAGCAATTATTTTATGAAGGCATGCAATATCAGGGAAACAGATGTCAAGTAAAGAGAGAGTCCGGTAGGGAAGGAGGGAGTGTTATCGACGTCAACCAATTGCTTGCATGTGGGGCCACCTTCCAAGAGGTCATATGAACTGCCTTTTCTTAGACCAGTACATCTGAAGAGAGCTAGAAGACATTAGTCATAGAAGAAATATCCACAGACTCCAGTTTCCCACTGGTCAAGTTCATGCTGCAGGCCATTAACCCATGGGTTGCACATGTGTGGACACAGAGCAGAGCCTGTCACACCTCAGTGACAACATGGAAGAGGCATGTGACACCAGCAAAGGGTGAGGCCTCTTGGGTTGGGTCCATGGAATCTGCATTTCAGCTCATAGAGTTTGATGTTTAAGTAGTAACGGGGATGAAACAAGTAGTTAAATGGCCAAGGAGACAGATGAAGGCACAAATATCTGAGATGGTGGGAGAGAGTTATCTATCTGATCTTAAAGAGTTGTTCTAAGAATTAAGTAGGATAACATGCTAAGGACTCCATCTATAGTAGGTATTTTATATGTATCATGTAACCAGAATGTTCTGCCTCTTAGAAAACCACTTATGAAGTATTCCTGAAAAAATGTTTAACATAATCAAAAGGAAACAATTGGAAAAATTCAGAATGTGGGATAGTCTACAAGTCAACTGGCCTAGAGTCTTCTAAAAAGTCATTATGAAAAAGTAAAATTAAAACAATACAAAACATCTAGATTAAATTCTAGAATTAGTTTATACATTAAAAGAACCCAAAAAGACATAACCATCACATGCAATATGTGAACCTTGATTGGATCCAGAAATTAAAAATGAAAATAACTGTAAGAGAAATGGTTAACTGGTGATTTGAATATCAATTGTATATTAGGGTTACTAGAGTTAGCAAATAAAAATATAGGACATCTAATTAAATTTGAGTTACATAAAACAATGTAGTTTAGTATTGTATTTTAATATAAGTGTGTGCCATTCAATATTCAGGATATACTTATACTAAAAAGTTATTTATTAATCTGAAATTCAAATTTAACTCAGTGCTGTGTATTTTATCTGGCAACCTTACTGTATACTCAATGATATACAACTGTTATTTTCTTAGATCTGTTAATGCTACTTGGGGTGAAATATCACAGTGTCTGAAACTTTGTTTCAAATTATTCTGAAAAAAGTATGTTTAATATTAACACTATATAAATCAAGGTTAAGGATATACTGATTTTAAATTTACTTTTTACAATGTCATATGTAAATTTATTTTAAATGAAAAATTGTTTAAAAAGTTAATCAACTCGTGACCCACTCCACATAATCTATTTCATTTAAAATTAGCAAGCAAAATGAGTATTTCAAGTGTTTCTTCTTTACCACATAGTTAATCAAACTATGTTTCAGGTTAGTTTGAAAGGCAAGGATCAACTTAGGAGAAATCAATTACATTTGAGAGAAAATGAAAAAAGTAATAAAATAAAAGATTTTTAAAAAGATATTTAATAATTTTGATCTAATTATCAAAGGTAGAGTTGATGGATACATTATGTTCAATCACCCATAAAACAATAACAAAGTGTGATTAGATTTCTTTGTCATAAAGCAATCATCAACAAGAAACTGATTCTCACACATTATGATTTCTGATGACCAATAATAGCAATACCACATTCTTCTAAATAGCTAGTGTACCACAAGTTTAAAAGAAATTAGAAAATGTATAATGGAATAATAAAGAAAATATTTGAGAGCAAAATTTGTGAAACACAACCAAAGTGAATTAAACTAAATCAAGAACAAGGAGGAGAATAACAAAAATAGAAGCTAAAACTAATGAAATAAAACAGTAAATAATCAAAAGAGGGTGATAAAGCCAATATCTGGCTCTTGAAAAAGAACAAAAAAATGGTAAATCACTGTCAAGAGTAATAAATAAAAATAGAAAGGTGTAAAATAAAAATACTAATAAAAAAGAAAATAAAACTATAGATATTTTAGTGATCAATGGGATATTATGAAAATTATATGCCAATCAATTAAAAACCTAGATAATATTTATAGAAAACTCAACTTATTGCAACTACTTCTATTTTTAAAAAATGGACTAGTTTAATAGCCAAAAAGAAAACTTAGTCAATAGTTAAATCCTCTGCCACAAATAAAACACTAGACCTAGATGTCTTTACAAAGAATTTTAACCATACAATTGAGGGCAAGATGATCACTTTGGTGGTACCTGCATTCCTCTTTCAAAGGCTCCTGTTGGATGACACTTTCCTACATGGAACAGTCTTCCTGGTTTCTAATACCCACCCCCTTGCCCCTGCAGCTATAAGTGCTTCCTCCTATTGGAAAGCCCGAGGGTAATCCATCATCCATTGTTGATTTCCTTTACCCGTCCACACATTTATAAAAAGTCCCTTCATTATCCTTATTTCTGTAGTCCATCACTCCTTTTTTTTTTTTTTCTTCTAGGACCCTGACCAGTCAAGGTGCCAAATGACCAAATTGAGGAAAAAGATAGGAACCAAGACAGGGGCTAATTAGTTTTTGTTTGTTTGTTTTTTAAGCTTTGTACTTTCTAGCTCATATGATAGCTCTATTTTTTTTCTATCTTTTTAAAAACATTTTTATTGGAGTACAATTGCTTTACAATGGTGTGTTAGTTTCTGCTTTATAACAAAGTGAATCAGCTATACATATACATACATCCCCATATCTCCTCCCTCTTGTGTCTCCCTCCTACCCTCCCTATCCCACCCCTCTAGGTGGTCACAAAGCACCAAGCTGATCTCCCTGTACTATGCAGCTGCTTCCCACTAGCTATCTATTTTACATTTGGTAGTGTATATATGTCCATGCCACTCTCTCACTTCGTCCTAGCTTACCCTTCCCACTCCCTGTGTCCTCAAGTCCATTCTCTATGTCTGTGACTTTATTCCTGTCCTGCCTCTAGGTTCTTCAGAACCAGTTTTTTTTTTTTAGATTCCATATATATGTGTTACCATATGGTATTTGTTTTTCTCTTTCTGACTTACTTCACTCTGTATTTAGTACAGATAACTCAATTTCGTTTCTTTTTATGACTGAGTAATATTCCATTGCATATATGTGCCACATCTTCTTTATCCATTCATCTATTGATGGACACTTAGGTTGCTTCCACGTCCTGCCTATTGTAAACAGAGCTGCACTGAACATTGTGGTATATGACTTTTTGAATTATGGTTTTCTCAGGGTATATGCCCAGTAGTGGGATTGCTGGGTCAAAGGGAAGCCCTCTGCCTATGTTTTAAGGAATCTTCTTAATGTTCTCCATAGTGGCTCTACCAATTTACATTCCCAACAATAGTGTAGGTGGTTTCCCTTTACTCCACACCCTCTCCAGCATTTATTGTTTGCAGAGTTTTTATGATGGTCATTCTGATTGGTGTGAGGTGATATCTCATTGTAGTTTTGACTTGCATTTGTCTAACAATTAGTGATGTTGAGCAGCTTTTCATGTGCCTCTTGGCCATCTGTATGTCTTCTTTGGAGAAATGTTTATTTCAATCTTCTGCCCATTTTTTGATTGGGTTGTTTGATTTTTTGATATTGAGCCACATGAGCTTTTTGAAAAATTTTGAGACTAATCCTTTATCAGTCGAGTTCTTTGCAAATATTTTCTCCCATTCTGTGGGTTGTCTTTTTGTTATGTTTATGGTTTCCTTTGCTGTGTAAAAAGCTTTTGAGTTTAATTAGGTCCCATTTGTTTATTTTTGATTTTATTTCTATTACTGTGGGATTTATGTCAGAGAGTGTTCTGCCTATATTTTCGTCTAAGAGTTTTATACTAGCTGGTCTTACATTTAGGTCTTCAATCCATTTTGAGTTTATTTTTGTGTATGGTATTAAAGAATGTTCTAATTTCATTTTTTTACTTGTAGCTGTCCAGTTTTCTCAGCACCATTTATTGAAGAGACTGTCTTTACTCTATTTCATAGTCTTGCTTCATTTGTCATAGATTAATTGGCAGTAAGTGTGTGGGTTTATTTCTGGGCTTTCTCTCCTGTTCCATTGATCTATACTTCTGTTTCTGTGTCAGTACCATACTGTTTTCATGACTGTAGCTTTGTAGTATAGTCTGAAGTCTACCATATTATCCAGCAATCCCACTCCTGGGCATATATCCAGAGAAAAACATGGTTTGAAAGGATGTATGCACCCCAATATTCATTGCAGTACAGTAGCCAAGACATGGAAGCAACCTAAATGTCCATTGATAGATGAATAGGTAAGGAAGATGTGGTACATATATACAATGGAATATCACTCAGTCATTAAAAAGAATGAAATAACACCATTTGCAGCAACAATCTCCATGGATTGACATGGAGATTACCATACTACATGAAGTAAGTCAGACAGAAAAAGACAAATATCATATGATATTGCTTATATGCAAAATCTAAAAAAAATGATACAAATGAACTTTTTACAAAATAGAAACAGACTCACAGACTTAGAGAATAAACTAATAGTTACCAGGTTGGGGGGGAGGGATAGATTGGCAGTTTGGGATTGACATGTACACACTGCTATATTTAAAACAGGTAACCAACAAGGACATAAGGTATAGCAGCAGGAAACTCTGCTCAGTATTCTGTAATAACTGAATTGGGAAAAGAATTTGAAAAAGAGTAGATACATTTTTATGTATAACTGAATCACTTTGCTGTACACCTAAATCTAACACAACACTGTTAATCAACTATACTCCAATATAAAATTAAAATAAATAAGTAAAATAAAATCCTCCCCCAAAAAAGCTTTGTACTTTCTGAAAGCTATTCTCAGGCTCTTGAGGATGTGCTCCTAACCCAATATCATTTGTGTCCTTATAAGACGGGACACACGTATGGGGAGAATGCCATGTGGAAATGAAGGCAGAGATTGAAGTGATGTTTCTGCATATCAAGGATTACAAAAGGTAGCCATCAAAGTACCAGAAGCTAGGGGAGAGGCATGGAACATATTATTTCATAGTCCTCAGAAGGAACTGACCCTGTCAACACCTTAATCTTGGACTTTAACCTCCAGACTGTGAGATAATACATTTCTGTGGTTTAAGCCACTCAGTGTGTGGTACTCTGTTATGTCAGCTCTAGCAAAATAATACCTTACTGACTGCATGTGCCATTCATTGGAAAGCCCTTCATTTCTCTCACTTTAATAATTTATCCACTTCAAGTTTCAAGTTTCAAGCCTCACCTTGAAACTTCTATAACCATCATTCTCTTGTAGACTTCACCAATGCACAAAATTCCTGGCAAGCAACTCCAGAATCCATTTCTTGAACTCCTACATTATAGGTTTACAAACTCCTCAAAATACAGGATAAATAAATGAATCTTATGGGCAAATAATGTATCTGTCTGGCCTAAGCAAACCAATGTATACTGGTTAAATTATACATATAGAATAGCATCTCAATACACCAGAACATGTTGATTTTGTTTGCAGATATTTATGGTGGCTTTTTAAGAGTGTGGTATCAAACTGAATGCGGACCATAGGTTATCGAAAGGATGAACCATAAACAAATATTTGTTATTTGGATAATAAGGGGTTTGTAGGGCAACAAACTCATATAAGTTAAGAAACAAAATATTCTTACTTCATAATATATACATATTGAAAGATGACAATTATATGTTATGATTTTTTAAATGTACAGTAATTTGAATTACAATTTTAAATGAATAATTGGGATGGATAATTATATCTCATTATGTCAACTGGGTTACTCTGATGAGTTCTATTACTGGATACTGGTGAAAGTAAAATGGGTCCCCAAATATGATTTATTTAGCAAAATGGTATGTTCACTTTATGTTCCTAAGCTGTTTCTATAGAAAATAATACTTAAATGTTTGGTAGTGATCAGGTTAAGTTTGGGAGATTCATCTGAAAAAACTGAAAAGGAGGACAAATTAGGAGATTGGGATTGCCATATATACACTGCTATGTATAAAATAGATAATTAATGAGAACCTACTGTATAGCACAGGGAACTCTACTCAGTGCTCTGTGGTGATCTAAATTGGAAGGAAATCTAAAAAAGAGGGGAGATATATATATATAACTGATTCACTTTGCTGTACAGCAGAAACTAACACAATATTGTAAAGCAACTATACTCCAATAAAAATTAATTTAAAAAAAAAGCCTGAAAGGGAATATTTATTTTGCAGCCAGTAATATTTGCAAATGATATGACAACAAAGGGGTTAATACCCAAAGTATATAAACAACTCATACAACTCAATATAAAAAAAACTTTATTAAAATTGGGTAGAAGGCCTGAATAGACATTTTTCCAAAGAAGACATAAGAGATGACCAACAGGCATGTGAAAAGATGTTCAATACTATTAATCATTAGGTAAAGCAAATCGAAACCACAATGAGATAATCCTCACACCTGTCAGAATGGTTATCATCAAAAAGACCACAAATAACAAATGTTGGGGAGTGTGTGGAGAAAAGGGAACACTTATACACTGCTGGTGGGAATGTAAGTTGGTGTAGCCACTGTGGAAAGCAGTATGAAAGTTCCTCAAAACACTAAAAATAGAGCTATCATATGATCCAGGAATCCACACCTGGGTATATATCCAAAGAAAAAGAAAACACTAATTTGAAAAAATACATGCACTCTGATGTTTATAACAGCATTATTTATAATAGCCAAGATATAGAAACAACCTGAGTGTCCATCAATAGATAATGGATAGAGAAGATGTGGGATATATATTTACATACATTGTATGTATGTATGTATGCATACATACAATGGAATACTATTCAGCTATAAAAAAGAATGAAATTTTGCCATTTGCAACAACATAAATGGACCTGGAGGGTATTACACTTAGTGAAATAAGTCACACAGAGAAAGACAGATACTCTATTTTATCACTTATATGTAGAATCTAAAAAAGTAAAACAAACTAGTGAATATAACAAAAAAGAAACAGACTCACAGATATAGAGAACAAACTAGTAGTTTCCAGCGGGAAGAAGGAAGGGGAGATAGGTAACCTAGGGGTAGGGGACTAAGAGACACAAACTACTGTGTCTAAAATAAATAAGCTACAAAGATACATTGTATAACACTGGGAATATAGCCAATACTTTAGAACAAGTATAAGTAGAGTATAATCTATTAAAAAATTTAAATCATTGTGTTATACACCTGAAACTAATATAATATTGTAAATCAACTATATCTCAATAAAATAAAAATAAAATTATTGTCAGTAATAATTAGAGTCTTAATAAAAATGTTAAAAAGCATCAAATATAAATAAAGAAAATAAGCATGGGTATATCTATTTGTATCTTTGTTTAGGAGACAGGTCATTGAGCCTGAAACTACAAAATCATTAAGTGGATGTGAGCGCAGTGTACATAACTTTTTTGGCCCTAGTTTTCTCATCTCTAAATGTGTAAAATAACATTTTCCTGTCAAGTTTGTTTCGATGGTTAGAGGAATTCATACATGAAATGTGGCTGACACTAGGTGAGCAATCAGATGTTGTTAGCTTCTTCCTGTCAGTTTTGAAAAGAAAAGATAGTTCTGAAATTTTTATGTGATTCTTGAGGACATAGAAATAACTCACATTTCACTTTTTTGGTGAATTACCCCCAACTTGATAAAATAAGTTCAGAACATGTTGAAGAGTGAGCTTACAGTGTGTCTCAGTTATGAGATGGACAACAGGAGTGTTCACATTGAAATGCTCCCTAGAGGACACCCATCCTCCCAGGAGGGGGCTTGGAAGGGTTTCTCTCCTCTCCGGGTCTCTTGTTTTCTTTGACAAGATTTTGCAAGTTGTTAAAAAGAGAAACCACTTATTTTCAGGATAGTCATTATTTCATAGTTGCTTTTTTAAGTCTAACAGCTTTCTGCAGTCTGTGTCCTCCTCTATGAAACTATCTATTTTTGGGACTAAAACACAGACCGTTAACCTACACATCTGAATTTTATTACTGATTCCAAAAGTGGCCTTGGACAAAATTTGACTCCTTCATATTCTGTTCCTCTACCTGAAAATGAGGGGTCAAAATACCTGTCATCAACTAATCTCACTAGAGAAATATCAACTCTTTATCTAATCTTATTACATATGATTGTAAAGTGAAAAAATAAGAATTTCCTTCTGTAACATTGACCTAGTTCCCTCATGCACATGATATTTCAACAAGCAGAAAGTATAAGCAGACTATGTATTAAATAGTCTAATTCACAAATTCTGATTTGAAGGTAAGACTCACTCTTTATATAGTGTTTTCTTTGATCTTTCAGAGGAAGAACAGTAAAGGATCAAGAATCAATTTTCACCCTGGGGAGTCTCTGGTAAAGTTTCAGTTGCCCCACTTCTGATGAGTCTGATGATTAATCTTGAAAAACTTTAAAAAAGAAACGTATGTGAAGATAGTTTTGAAAAATAAAAAGACAGAAAAAGATAAAGGTGATGAAGTATTATAACTACATCCAGAGGGCTACAATTTGTCTTTTAGAGTATATAAAAAGATATTTCTGAGTTTGGAAGAAAATAGTAGAATTCTCATTTATGTATTTCTCATTCTTACTATTTCTGTTTTCCTTTCCTTTTTAATTTTTTATTTCTTATTGAAGTATAGTTGCTGCACAATATTGTATAAGTTACAGGCGTACAATACAGTGATTCACAATGTTTAAAGGTTACACTCCATTTATAGTTATCATAAAATATGGGCTATATTCCCACAGTTGTGCAATATATCCTTGTAACTTATTTTATACCTAATAGTTTGTACCTCCTACTACCCTACCCCTATATTGTCCCTCCCCTCTTCCCTTTCCTTTTATATCATACATATTATATAGGTATAATAGAAAATGCATTTAATTTATAAACAAGTAAACAAATACACAGTAAAAATATATGGGGATACATGTTCTAATTTGATAATTAATCACAATCAATGAAAGTTTGGAGACAACTGGGTTAAATTCAAAACATTGCAGTAGAAAAAAGAGAAATTAACATTTACTGATTGTTATTGTCAGAGAGAGGTGGTCATCAAAATCCTACTTCAAGGTGTCCATGCTCGCTGCTCCAACCACGTGAAATGGTCTTTCTCCTCAAATCCATCTACCTCCTTCCCAAAGTCCTCCAGGCCTATTCAAATATTACATTGCTAATAATTCTTCCCTGCATACCCTATCTAAAATTTAATACCCCATGTTCCAATGTTTCAAATAGCCTATTACTCTATTTTTCTTATTAGTACTTAGCCCTACCTACTGACCTATTATCTATTTTATTTATTTTCTATACTACACTATAGGTTGTATACTTTCTGCCTCCCCACAAGAAAGTGAGCTCATGAGAGCAGAAAATCCGTACATTCTGTTCACCTTTAAATCCCCATTTGCTAGACTAATGCCTGGCACACAAAGGTGCTAATACTTGTTGAATGGTATATATCATTTTATTTATTCCTCACAACCAAGAAAAGCAGATATTATTATCCATACTTTTAGCTGAATAAACCGAATGCCCAAAGATAGTAAATAACTTGTTTCAAATCTCAGCAAGTAATAGCCTTCCTTTGAGAGAAGAAAAGGTGAAAGAGGGCAGCAGGCCAGCTGGATGATAACAGCTAAGGGCTGGCATCCAAAGACAGATCAGACTTGTTATATGGGTACCTGAGGAGTCAGGATGGAGTTAATGAAGAGAAACTAGGGGAGGGAAATTTCAGATCTTAGCAGAGATGAATAGACTTAAAATGCAACTCTTTCTATGGAAAGAGAAGAGTTCCTAGAAAACAGAGATGTTCAAAAAAAGTGTGTAAAATCAGGTTGCAGGGCTCTGGCAATGATGATTAAAGTACTAGAAGGAACATGGAATTAGATGTTTCTAAGGATCTTGCATGATTTTTAAATATAAATTTTTAAGAAAGTGGCTGCCAATGACACCAATTATTAAGCTTCTATGGAAAAAGAAATGCTAGGATTTCAAATAAAAGCAATGAAAAGTCATTGTTCTGTTTTGAGTAGATAAATCATAGTTCCAAGGAGGAGAAGGCTTGGGGGTGATGGAAATAACCTTCATAGTGCATCTACTGTACCAAACAATGTGTGAGGCACTCTACTTACATTTTCTATTTTTTCTGCACATCACATTTTCAAATGAGGACATGAAGGTTCAGAGAAGTCTTGCTTGCTCAGGGTGAACACACTAAGGAAGTCACAGATCTAGGACATGAGGCCAGACTTTCAGATTCCTTTCTAGCCCCATACTTTGCCAACTCTAATACAGTTAGATTTTTTTTAAGTTAGGAAATAAATTAGTTGAAAAATATACCTAAATTAATAGAGAAGGGCCTAAAATTATTTTTATGGCCCAACCTTTGCCATTTAGCTTTGCTATTTTAGAATAACAATTTAAAAGTATTAAAAAAAGTCAAAATCACTGTGACTATGAGTTCCTAAATTCAGGTAAGTATATTTAAGAAAAACCTGCCCAAATGAGGCTGGACTGACCATTTTTTTTCCACCTCGAAAAGTCTAAAGAATAATGGCCAAATGTTTTAGAATAAAACAATTCAGTATGTTCACAAGTTACTGTATTTAAGCAGGACAGGTAACTTGATTAATCATTAATTCCTCATAATTGTGTTTAAATGTATCACCATGCTTTATAAAATTAAATTATTTCATGGTTATTAAAAAAATCCCCTTTATGGACTTTGGAAAATAGAGAAAATCTTTCTTAGATTACTATTGTTAAAATTCTTTCTCTTCAGTCATAAAGTATGTGATCTCAGGAAGGTTTGTATGAATTTGTCGATCAGCTAATATAATAACAACGACAAACAGTTCTACAGTACTTATTCTATGGCTACACCTCACCTATATAACTCATTTAATCTTTACTACAAATACAGTATGCTGTTGCATTTCCATTTAATAACAGTGAAAACTGGAGCAAAGGGATCTTAAGTAACTTGACCAAATTTACACAACTAGTGTGTGTCCTTAGCACTACACTAGAAACCTTTGGATATTAAAAATTATTTTCCAGGTGCTTTGCCTGTCCTTAAAACATAAAAACCCTGAAATATCTGAGTATTACATGAATTAATATATTCATGAATTAACTAATCAATTGAATAACTAATAAAAGAGCTAACAAACAATGCATACTATATGATCAAATGCTATCTTTGTGGTTAATGAGTTGAAGTGCTTTGAAATCTGCAGGGAAAAAAAGTATAGAATAGAATCAGTATTTGAGGAAAATGAGGTTATGTCAAACTTTAGGAAAGAGAAAGCTATCTCATTAATTCAACATATATACATTATTCACATAATGCTTAAGAGCCATTGGACTAGATTCTAGGGATACAGAAACAAATGTGATATGTTTGCTGTCCTCAGTATCTTTCTAGTAGGAGAGAAAGATTTATAAACACATAATTGTAAAAGGGTTTGGTTTAGGCAATAATAGAATACAGTGTTTTTCCAAATGTTGATAGAAACTGTATGTAGATATCATTTGTAATTTAATATAAATTGTTATTTAGAGCAAGAGCCCTTGTGTCAGTGTCTTCACTTCCCATTTGTTTTAATTCTTTTTTTAAACTTCAGTGAACACTGCAACTGAATGCTGTATATTACATCCCATAAATAGGAAGTGGACCTTAGCTCAGTTGTCTGTTTTTGTGATGCCAAGTGATGTATCATTAGAGTAAATTAGTGCTCTAGGATTATTTCTTTAAATAGAAAAATATGCAGATGCCAAATTTTCCCATGGACATTATCAACAAAAACTGTCAATCTCTTTTCACAATACGGATTCATTTCAGAGAGTCTACAGCAACTGCACAAACAGGATCTCTGTTCTAAAATAGGCATTTTTGTAACTGCATTTCCCCTTGCAGATCTGCTTATATATATTTGAATATTATTCATCCTCTAAAACAATGGGAGATTATTTCAAATTTAACATATTGAGTTGTGATGTGTCTTGTGTAAAACAAGTCTAACAGCACAATTACCTTCTTAATTACTCAGAATTTGTGTGCATCAATGCATGCTGTGATGCATGAAGGTGTTAAACACTTACAGCATAGTTTTCAGATGACACCATCACAATAAAAAGTATTTAGACAGGACCAGAAATCAAAAGCATTTTTACATGTTATCAAAAATTGAAATGAATATTGCTGAATTGAGGACTCGAAAAGTTCAGGAATTGAAATTAAGAATTCCAAAGATTCTCAGACAATATAGTTGCCAGGAACAAGCCTAAAGCGGTACAGAAAATAATTATCCCTGATATTCTATTGTGTCAAGTGCTGTGCTCAGATTACTCTTCTGCTATTAAACTAATATGGTCCTTCTTTGAATCTATGGTGCTCATTTGGAAATCAGTTTTGTAGCCTTTAGGAGAGATGGAAATAGAAGAGAATGACATTTTTGAGCTGCTAATAAATAGCAGACAAAATTCTAAGCTCTTCATAATACAAAGAGTAAAATGTGGACACTGCTTTCAAGAGAAAACACACATTTGAAGTATTGTTATTTTGTACACAAACAGTAACCACATACAATATTACCTACAACTTGTATATGTTTGTTATGTATGTTAACATAATGTAGATAAGCAATGCCAGACAAATCGTAATTATATTTTTGTTTCTGAACAAATTCATTAAGTGGACCTTGTTTCTCAGACACACTGAGCTTCTCCTTAGTATGAGAAACAATGCATAATAAATCAGGTGCCAGAATAGTTAACTAAGAATATGCCCTTCAAGATAGCAAGAACAACTAGGAATCTTATTTCAAGTTAAAGGGATATTACAAATCTTGGAATATGTATACTTTTAGAATATGTTTACTTACACCTTATTTCTTCTGGACAGACTCTGGAACTAGACAAAGCCAACACATCCCACATCCCATTTTGGAAAGAGTTCTTCACTATACTGTAGCTGGTGACCTTCATAAGTTTACTCAGTTTTGCTGCCTTCAGAAGTACCTCTTTTTGACATAAAGTTTCAGAACAGCTGCCTTTCAGGGTGATACCTAATTCACTGGTTGGCATGGTCTGTCTTCAGTAGTTCTCTCTTTGTTTCTGCTCAGTTTAATTCCAAAGCCCTTACAAATCACCAACCAGGATAGAGAAAACCCAGTGTTTAAGTGAGAGTGTGCCTAAGGAACCCTGAGATGCTTTTAGAGTGACAGGAGGGTATACCAGTCTGGGGTTCTAACCAGGGCCTTGCTTGTAGGTTCTTTCCCTCCTTCTTAATGTGCTAGTTTATCTGGGGCTAAATTAAGACCTTGGCAACACAGCTGCGCCTCAAATCAGCAACTGCCCAAACTTAGTTCATTGAACACTCAGTGTATCATGTGGCCTCTCCCAATGCTCTTTTTACCCTCCAATTTTTAGTGTCCTTTTTGTTTATATAAACCTCTTTATTTACTTATAACTCAAAGAGATAAAAACGGGGTGGGGGGGCAAATACTTTCTGTCCAGTGCTTCAAAGCTAAAAAGGCAATAAATTATACCTTTTTGGAAATATAACAGGATTCTTAGACTGGCCCAAATCCTTATTTCGTAATGTGTCTTCAAACATTCAGATCTTTATCCTGAGAGTGAAGAGGCAACCCTGTTTGGGTGATAACATGATCATTAGAGGACAGAGTTTATAAGGTGCCTGAACTCACAGAAGGATTTTAGATGATCAGGCAAAGCAAAAGAATGCAGTATTGAACTCTGCCCTTCTTGAAAATGTATAACAGTAATTAAAGGGTCTGTTTTCTTATGTCCTTAGCTGGTTTGCCCTGTAACTCAGGACCCTGGGCCCCTTACTGTAGCAACAGTAAGCACATCTCACTGAGCAAATGAAGAGTCAGAAAGGCTCATTGCTAATAAAAAAATCTTAAAGTCTAATGTGTATTCATTTAGCTTTATGCCAATTTCAATTTCCGTCTATATTTCAGTTTAACTCCTAAGTTTTTTATGAGTTCTCTACGAAGAGTCAAGTGAAGAATTCCAAAAATAAGGGCACATGCAAAATCTCAGACTCCTAGATTCCCAGTGCAGAGGCAGTAATTTGAAATAAGCTTGTATCAGACCAACTCGTAGACCTTGAAGAGCCTCCTGGAGAGGTAGTTGGCAACTGGGACTCCCACAGGAACATAGACATTGGTGGCAGCCATTTGGGGAGCTTATTCTACCACGAGGACACTGGAGCTGGCAAGTAGCATTTTGGAATCCTCCTCTAGCCTATTAGTACTGGAGGCTTATATGCCCAGCAGCCATGGCCAGTCTTGGGACCATAGAGCCAGCTGCCCTGGAACCCACATCTATCCACTAGTGGGCCAGTCCCAGGCCCAGGCCCCACTGGCTCCCACTGCCAGTTACCCTGTTGACCAGAGACCTAGCAACCAAGCACAAGGCAACGCCTGGGAGCCAACCAGGTCAGGGGCCCAGCCCTGACTACCTGTGCATCCACAAAAATCAGACCTGCCACAACAGAAGGGCCCATGCAGCCCACTTAGGGGACACCCTTAAACATATAGCTCTGCTGACTAGAGGGGAGTGTGCTGCCAGACCCCATAGGACATCTTGTATATAAGGCCAGTTCTCCAAGTTTGGAAAATGTAACTAACCTACTTAATACATAGAAATAAGTACAGAGAGTTAGGCAAAAAGAGGAGACAGAGGAATATATTCCAAAACAAGGAACAAGGCAAAACCCCAAAGGAAGAACTAAGTGGAGATAAGCAATGTATACAATAGAAAGTTCAAGGTAAGGATCATAAAGATGCTCAACAATCTTAGGAAAAGAACACAGTAAGAATATTAACAAAGAGTTAGAAGATATAAAGAAAAACAAAACAGAGCTGAAGAATATAATAACTGAAATTTAAGAATACACTAGAAGGAATCAACAGTAGATTAGATGTACAGAGGAACAGGTAGGTGAACTGGAAGAGAGAGTAGTAGAAATCATGCAAGCTGAACAGAAAAAATTAAAAAAAAATTAAAAGATAGTTTAAGAGGCATCCAGCACAACATCAAACATACTGATATTTGCATTATAAAGGTCCCAGAAGGAGAGGAGAGAAAGAAAGGGGCAGAACATTCATTTGAAGAAATAATACCTGGAAATTCCCTAACCTGGGAAAGAAAACAGATGACTATGTCCAAGAAGTAAAGAGAGTCCCAAACAAGATGAATCCAAAGACATCCTCACCAAAACACTTTATACCTAAAATGGAAATAAAAAAGAATAAAAACTTGCCATTTGCAACACCATGGATGGACCTAGAGGGTATTATCCTAGGTGAAGTAAGTCAGTGGGAGTAAAATAAATACAATGTGATTTCACTTACATGTGGAAGCAAAACAAAGCAAAGGAACCATAAAAATGAAACAGTATGAGACTCATATATAGAGAACAAACTGGAGATAACTAGGTAAGATGGGAACACAGGTATCAGTAAAATGGGTAAGGGAAATTAAGATGTACAAACTTCCAGTTATACAATAAATAAGTCACTGGGATTGGCTGTGCAGCATAGGGAATACAGTCAATAATATTGTAATAGCTTTGTATGGTGACAGATGGTAACTAGAGTTATCATGGTGATCATTTTGTAATGTATAAAAATATCAAATCCCTGTGTTATACACCTAAAACTTATACAATGTTGTAAGTCAACTATACTTCAATAAAGAAAGAAAAGAGGTTTTTTAATAGCATAACTTGTGATTGAAATTTATAAATATTCTTAAAGATCAATTTTTTTATTGTGTAAGTTTTTCTTTCCTTCTCTCTCTTTCTCTACCAATATTCATTTTAACCCTTTGATTTCATTACTCAAAATTGTTGTATTCTTACTTACATTTTTTTCTATTTAATATAACCATTTTTGATAAAGTTGCATTTAGAAATTATGGTCCAGATCATATCCTGGTGATCTTTGAAAATACCCCTTGGTAAATTATCTGTATATGTGCTTATTTATTTTTTAGAATAAAATATTTAAAAAAAGAAACCTGTTTTATAGTGTTATTTTTTAATTTAAACTAAAATATTGTGTAAGGCTAACGCAGAATGGGTAGGTCTTCTCTCTTTTGATAAAGAAGTAAACATTTTTGTCACTTCAAGTTCCATTTTGCTTAAGAGGAAGAACTTTGGAGTCCAATATTACACTGTTTCAACCCCAGCTCATCCACTAAATATGAGACTTGGGCATATCACCTCATCACTGGGTTTTGTTGTTTTTCATCTGCAGTATGGGCAGAAAAATAATTACTTTACACATTTGTTATGAAGATTAATAAGTAAATTTATGAACAATGCTTAGTATACTTCCTGGCCCACAATGAGGCTATTTAAAATACAGCTGTTATTTTTGGTTTAATAATAGCTATTGTCGAGAAATAAATTACCAGCGATTTTATGGTGTCTTTATAGCTAATGTCCATTTTATTCACACAAAATCTAGAGAAGTAGGAAGAACAGTAATTCTTAAGCCCATTCACAGATGAGAAACCTGAGACTCATTCTGGGAAGTGGTCTGTTCAAGTTCAGGCAAATAATTAGCATTACAGTCAGAACTTGAACTGAAATCACTTTACTGCAATCTTGTGTTTTTACTTCAACTTACTGTATTTTAGTGTATTAATTAGTCTTTTGCATTAATACACTAAAGGTACTTGGGGGAAAAAAACACACACACTCAAATGAGATATGTAAGAACACTAAAAAAGTAATTGTAAACCTGAGGTCAAGGGGACAAGCTCTAAAGAACACTACAGAGATTCAGAGAAACGAAGGGGCAGGTCTAGTGACTTCTCTCTGAGGCAAGCAAGGGAGGACATGAAATGCAGGAACAAGAGGTCAAGTTTAAAATAATAAATTCCTGTGAGGCTGATTCTTCATTATTACTGTTACTTGAACAAAGATGCACAGCTGTTAGTTGGACCTTTGGCTCAAACCACAAGCTTCTTTATATGTCTGCTGTAAATTTCACTAAAAAAGCTGTTCTTAAGTAACGTTTTTAAAAGAATAAATGTGGGGGAAAATGACATCGAATAGAGCTCAAATTTGTTCTTAAGTTTGTTGGATTAGTAACTCTGTATCTTCAGCTCCCTATTTTTTTTATACCAAAATATTAACATTAGAAGGAAACAACAAAAAAGACATGCTACAGATAGGAAATATCAGCCAATGGCATTCCATTTTGTAAGGGCCCCCTGCTGTCTCACTCAAAGAGAATTTCTGTGAGTTAGAAAGAAGGAGGAATTAGCTGTCACATTTAATAACATCAGACTCTCTATCAAGAGCATCCCATATTTTAGGCAATGCAATTCTTACAAAAACCTTGTGAAGTAGATGATATTTTCCCCGTAAAAGAGTTGGCAAACTATGGTCTACAGACCAAATTCAGCCTGCTAGCTGTTTTTGTAAATAAAGTTTTATTAGAACACCACGACTCACATACACTTATGTCTGGTCTATTGCTGTTTTTAAGTTCATACACGGGCTGAGTTGAGTAGATGCAAAAGGGAAGAAATGGCCAGCAGAGCCCAACAAAATAAGATTGCAGAGCCCTGGATAAGGAAACTGAGACTCAGTGAGAAGAAATGTCATCTTCAAGGTCAAATAGCTTTTGGTCTTTTAAAGATAGAGATTGACCTCAGATTTTCACAGTTTGATACGAGATAAAACCCAAAGACTTCTCCAGGGCAAGCAAGATGCACTTCTTAAAAGGTACCATTTCACACACATTGGGGAACATAATTTCATCATAGGGAAAATGGGTACTAAATGGGAAAAATTTGCAGTTCAAAATATGAAGAGCTGCTGAGAGAAGAAGGTTCCCTCCTACTTGTCGGTACCCTTAACTTACAAAGTGAAAATTAAATGAGGGAAGATTAGTAGTTACATTCTGCGAACTAGGAAAGAAACATATACGTGTGTGTAATATCTTTCAGTGTCAAGTATTAAAAGTTTTGGTTCTTTGTTCAAAAATGCGTTTCCTCTCATAGGATTTCCTTTTATATATGATGCCTCTGAGGATTTTGAAAAAGAATTTCCTATTGCCCTGCCCAGGCAGAAGGAGTGAAGAATAGTTGCTGACTTCTGTCCTTAGGCTGATAAGGAGGAAGAGGGCAAGGTTAGCAAGAGGAAACATCTGCGCATAGATATGTGAATTTGTGATTTTAAAATGTCCCTGTTAATATTTGTGCTGCATTACCACATAATCCCCCATGAGTTTGGGGTTTTCAGATTTTTCATCCCACCAGATCATAAAGTCAAAAAGTCATGATATTATCAAGAAAGTTAAGAAAGCAGTATGGTATAGTGGGAAAACTCACAGTCGGGCTCACAAAAACATGAATTCAAGCTCTGCTTCTGTACCAAAGATCCATCTGATTGAAACCCCAGTTTCTTTATTTGAAAATGGGATAAATATTGCCCCCACCTGCCCACAGGATTATTGTAAGGATTAAAATAGACAAAGCACATAAACATGCTTTTAAATTATTAGAGACTATATAAAGTAAAAATTATCAGTATCACCAAGATGATGATGATGATGACGTTGTAAATGATAATGGCACAGATGACTAGCCCAGGACATTTTTGAAAGAGAAAGAGGGTGCTGTTAATGATTACCTTAGGGCAATACTTAAACCAGAATTGTTCCCAGCAAACTAGATATATGGTCTCAGCCACATTTCTTTTTTTTTTAAATTTTATTTATTTATTCTTTTATACAGCAAGTTCTTACTAGTTATATGTTTTATACATATTAGTGTGTATATGTCAATCCCAATCAGCCACATTTCTTAAGCTTCTAATTTTGCATCATGCTTAATTTCTGAGCATCAAACTTCAGTCTGTGGTGAGAGAGGGAGAATTTATATCATTTCAGTAAAATGGTTCATACAAGAAAGTCCTAACTTGGAAGGAGAGTGGAAGAGAAGGACAAGTGGAGGGATGGGTCCTAAAGTCCTCCCATTGGTGGTCTCTTACTAGAGAGTCACTGCTGATTAGTTATCTCTACCTGTATGTCCCTCAGGCCCCTCAAAATCAATTGTCTCAAACCAGATTTCCTTTCTCACAAACTCCTACCTCTTTTAAGTACCTCTTTCTTACTTTGGAAGTTGCACCAAAGTACACTTCTTCATTAATTGTGCCGTATTTTTCTGGCAGAAAATGTTATTTTTATCATCTAAAACTCATTCACATCAGGTCCTGCATTTTCAAGCCCATTTCCACTGATTCTGTTCAGACACTTATCATATCTTAGTTATTACAATAGCCTTTATCTTGTTTCTCTGCTTCCAGCCCCCACCCTTCCATCTTCCTTGACTTCTTTGTCTCCTACACTTCCTTTAAAGCTTTTTTTTTTTTTTTTTTTTTTTTTTTTTTTTTTACGGACTCTCAACCACTGCGCCACCAGGGAAGCCCCCCTTTAAAGCTTTTGAGCTTAATAATTCCCCATCATTTTCTCTCCCATACTCTCACAGGGCGGTCTAACAGGTACTAATATTGCAGCACTTAACTCTGTGTACTGTAACTGAATGTTTGCCGCACTTTCACACACTACAGAACAGAAGGTATTTGAAACTAATGCTGTGAATTGCACAGTGTGTGGCACAGCATTTAGACTCGGTAACTTAATAGTAGTTTCAGTGTGCATAGTTTTATGTGTTTACTATCTGCCCATCAACAGGTAGATGTTTTGGAGCCCCACCATTTGCAAAAAAAGTGCAAATATTTTTGAGGGGCCACTTCCCCCTCTCTAGAGTTTGGTCATGCTGAAAATCTTGATGTCTTTATTTTTAACTTTTTCAATTTGTGCATATGGGGATTATCATATCTGATTGCTAGGACAGGTTTGATTTCCAAAAGCACATTGCATACTATAAACCACTACTGCCATGGGAGATCTTTGATATCTAGCTCAGTGGATCGCAAACTCATTTATAATGCTCTTAGATAGCAGGGTCTCTTTATGGAATTCTGTGATATAATGATTATATCATATATTTAAATTTATCATGTAAAATAAAGTATTTACTATTAGAAAATGTGATGATACATGAATGCAACATGAAAGGCATATTGTTTTAATAGGATCTAGGGAGAAGGTAGTTGGAGGTCATCTTTTCAACAAAGCTTTTAGCATTTTGGTTTTTGTTGCTGTTAATGTTTGCTTACTTACTCTATGTGCATTCAGTTTGTCTTTTGTTGATACTTCACAGGCGCTAACCTTATTATAAAGAAGGGAAGAAGATCTCATAAATGAGAAAATTCTAAGAATTAACCTAGCTTTCTCCACAAATTTGGAAAATATTTATATGGTTGAATACTTTCCCCCTATATTCCCCAGAAATATTTGTTTGGACCAGAATATTTATTTTAAAAGATAGGAAAATTTTAAAAAATAAGAATTATTTCACTATTCCCACACACTAAGGAACTGAGAATTGAATTTTATGTCATACTTAGAACAAAATCCTGGCTTAGTTTGTTTTATTTTCTTTTCTCCAAACTTGAAAAGACTAGAGACGACACCTAGAGACTTTGGGAAAATAAACAAGAGCAATATTATCTAGCCACAAAGAGGGGCATTATTAGCCAGCCATGTAGAGCACTAGAAATAGAATGACTTAAGTTGTTGGCACAGGACAGGATGACTAAGGTTACCAGAGGATATGACAGGGAGGGGCTGTACATTTCTGGAAGTATGTTTAATGTGAAAAGGAAAGCTGACTCTTAGGTCACGAATGGGTTACCTTGTATTGTGGTGAAATCTTGATATGCTGTAAAACAGCAGGACCAATGATTTTGAAGAACTCGTGGTGTGGAGTCAGAGAGGCAGGGTTGAACCCCAGCTCTGCTCCTTACAAGCTGCTGAGTTATATTAAACAAGTCAATTAACTGTTGCCAGTCTCAGTGTTATATTTAAGTGATAATAATAATAATAGTCTAAAAATACATATACATGCATGTTTTTAGGATCAAATGTATAAACACTGCTTTTATCTAAAAAATGTTGATACCTACTTAAATGTTGACACCAACAAACATAGGATGAGTAATGAGTTATATTATATGGTTGATTTTATTTTAATGCTAAATTTTTACACATAAAAATTCTGTAAAGAAGGTCAGTATTTAACAATATGCTAAACCCATATAAGAAATCAGACCCTTGGTATGTAGACTAGGCTGAATCTAAGCACTAAAAGATTCCAGACGTATCTCTTAATTATAGAAAAGTCACAACTAGTGTTAATGCTTTCATCAGAACAATATCTTCATGTTATGTCCTTTTTTACAGTCTTTTCTTCGAGTAGTCTGAAAATCCTTTTTGTTGAAACTTAGGTCAATATAGCTATTGTGTATTCTTCCACTGTCCTCCTCCTATGTGCTGTTCAAATTGCCACCGGCTCAGGAAATCATCAAACAGCAGAGAAGGATTACTACACACACTAACATTTCCAGTGCTACTGTTTAATGGTTTTGTATTTGTTATCCGTGTTCTTCTAAGTTAAATGGTCTAATTCCACCTTGAATGCCTTTCCTGCAACTAGTATATGTGTATAAACAGGAAGAAAAGAAATAATTTTTAATCTAATTGTGTTGTTGCTTTTATTGTGTTTTCTCTTCCTCAAGTTTAAAGATACTCAATGAGTAAAGAATACACATTTTTGAGGCTTCTGTCCCTTGAAGAAGAAGGAGAAATTGGGCTTTCTTTTTAGGAATGAGTTCTGGGTTTTCAAAACAAGTTTCAGTGGAAGCAATTGTTAAGCAGTGATGAGCAAAGGTTTAAAAGACACAAGACCTGGCCTCCTATTTTGGCTCTAACTTGTGTAAGATGCATTGTTCTGTTCACATGACTTGATCCTATGAATTGCAGCTGCATGATTACTAATACCGACTTCACTGGTGTGTAAGATTTGAAAATGTTTCATAAATCATCAAGCACTATGCAAACATTAGTTATTATTGTTACTACTTTTTTATTACTTCTATAGGGAAAAGAGTGCTCGAAGTTATAACTAAGACTTCTAGTTATTTTACAATTCCATAAATAATATTGTGAAAAACCTTAAATGCCAAGATTAAGGATGCTAATATCATATTAGGAGTGTATATATATATATATATATATATATATATACACATATATATATATGTTTATATACATATATGACTATAATATTTATTTATTTATTTTTATTCAGAGTAAATAATATGGTCCCTAAAATTGGCCACAATTGTAAACACAACCACCGTTAGTGCTACAAAGTACACATCAACCCAGCATGTGAAAGGACTGTATTGAATAAAATCTTCTAGCTACATAATACCTAGAGACTGCTGTGTTAACACACACATACACATACACACACACATGCACGGATGGCATTAAAAAGCAAAGGAAATGAAGATGCTAGTGAGTTCATATGAAGATGAAATTTCCTCCAACACCTGGGGGTAGGTTAAGCAGTGGGGAGTCTAGTGGCTTCTTAGGTCTATAGCCTGAGGCCTGAACTACTCTCAGAGGTTCCCCTTAATTCAGGAAAAATTTAAGTGCAAAAGACCAGATTCCAAGTCAACATTTGACTCTGTTGTGGGAATATTTTCAGAACAATTCTCCCTTCTTCTTGCCTGATGCAGATAATGAAGTTTGCTTCTGAAATCCCCGAAGGCCCCAGATAGCTTGGCCCTGGGCCCACATGTGGAGTGTGGCACTGGCCATACAGTGACTAGCTGCCCCCCACCCAGGTGGTGAGGTCCAACATTCCTCAGGACTGTGTGGGCACAGGAAGTGGGATAATGCTACAGGGAGTGTTCTGTGCACTGCAAGTTTTTTGGGGTTTTTTTGTTTTTTTTTTTGTTTGGCCGTGCTGTGCAGCATGTAGGATCCTAGTTCCTCAACCAGGAATCGAAACCTCACCCCCTGCAGTGGAAGCATGGAATCTTAACTACAGGACTGCCGGCAGATTCCCCATGTTGTTGTACTTCTTTCTCCCAATGTGAAATTCTACTAAAGTCTCACAATGAATTTATAAAAATTTGTTCACATATTTCCAAATACTTCCTAGGGAAGAATTACCACCCATGTTGAGAGCCTCTGGGCTAAAAGCAAGCTGTTGCTGAGGTTGGACTCTTAAGAGGAATCCGAGAACTTGTTTCTCTTCTCTGAACTGAGTACAATCTTAGACCTAGAAGGCAAATAAGGTTTCAATGGTCAAATTATGAAGGACTATGCAGTGGACATCTAACATTTTTTTTGGTTGCCCAGAATTTAAATCCTTTACTCATGTTTACATAACCCCTGTCTGTCACCACAGTTTAATAGGGGTGCAGATTTAACTCTCTTAGCTCCCAGGGAAATGGGGGTTAATGTCTGTAGATTCACTCATCAGCCCAGAAATGTGTATGTTGGGTTAGTGATGGGAGTAAAGAATTTTATTTTCTGATGGGCATCAGGCTTAGAAGGAATGTCAAATTACTAGGAGTAACCCACACAGTGGTGAGGGTCCTGCATGTAATGTGGGCAGCAAGGGATACTGCATTCAGGTTCTCCCTAGACTAGTTCTATTCTTCTGTTTGCACTGTGGTTCTGGCTAATAAGTCTCTCCTCATTTCTGTCATTTTCTGAGTTTGATTCTCTAGCCTTCCTGGAAATTTATGAATCCCTCCCTATCTTTTTAGTAAATACTTCTTTTTCTGCTTAAAGTACCTCTAGTTGCTTTGTGTTATACATTGCATGTTTGTGCACCCCCTCAAATCCATGTGTTGAAACCCTAACTCTGAGCCAATGGTATTAAGAGTTGGGACCTTTGGGAGGCAATTAGGTCATGAGGGTGGAGTCCTCATGAGTGGGATTAGTGCCCTTATGAGAAGAGATACCTGAGAACTTTATTCCCCTCTCTCTGCAATCAGCTATGTGAGGGTACAGCTAGAAGACTGCCATTAGCAGAACAGAAAGATGACCCTCCTTGGACACTGGATCTGCACATACTTGACCTTGGACTTTCTAGCTTCTGGTGCTTTTGAGAAATAAATGTTTATTGTTTAAGACACTCAGGCTATGGTATTCTGTTAAAGCAGACTGAACTAACTGTATTATATCAACCTAAATCTTCGAGTGATATGAATGATTGACTATTTCTAAATCACTGAAGAGGATTCAGCACATTATCCTGTACATGATGGACCACACATGCTGGGGATTAATAGGCTTGTTCTACAGAGTTAATATTTCTATTCATTCAGTAAGCATTGGCTGTGTACCAATATTTGTCGGGTACTATGCTAGGTTCTGGGAATACAAAAATGATCTAGACCCAATTCATGTGAAGTTCTCACTATTTCTTAAAGTTGAGGGGAATACATAAATATTTACATTCACATGTTAGTGCTAAGACAGAGGTATGGCTCAGAGTTTTTATATATTTTGAATCCTAGTCTTTTGTTTGCTATATGTATTGCAAATATATTCTAGTTAATGACTCTTCTTTTCCCATTTTCATGGTGTCTCTGAAATAGAATTCTCTTTATTATAATCTGTGTTTCTGCGTCATGTATAAAATATCATCCTTCTGAAATTTAGGTTTATTAAAATGCTTACCTATATTTTTTTTCTCAGGGTTTTATGTTTTCTATTAGTTTTTAAAAAATTAATTTAGCAAACATTTTTCTTGAATCTATTGAAGTGATTTTATGGTTTATCTCCTTTAATGAGTTAATGAGGTGAATTACTTTAAATATTTTCTAATATTAAGCCATGCCAGCATTCCTGGAATATACCCAAGCAGTACTGACTTGGCTCGTATGTTGCTGAAATCAATTTGCTAATATATATTTTTTAAAATTTTACCTCTACATTCATAAATGAGATTGCCATATAATTTTTATCATTTGCCTTTGTTCAGTTTGACACCAAGATTATCTCAGCCTTATAGAGTTAATTCAGGTGGATTACCTATTTGCCAGTTCTCTGGAGCAGTTTGTGTAAGTTTGGAATTAACTCTTCCAAATCTTGACTGTTTGTTGAAAATTGCCTATAATATCTTCTGAGCAGGGTGCCAATTTTTGTCAGTTATATTTAGCCACTTTTTTCTTGATAATCACTCAAGATGTATCTTTGATGCAACAGTCATGCATTTTAAATTAATTACACCATTCATTCTTCTATGGTCCCATACACACACTATTCTTATTTCTCCTTCTAATTCTTCTCTTGACAGTCTTTCCTCTTTATGTCCCTTTCAGGCATATCTATTTTGTATAACTGTCTGAAGTGATTCTGTCCCAATTTGCTTTTCTAGAGAAGTTTAAAGGACCCTAGAGAATAGAGCATACCAGGGTTCAGGAAATGGCCCTTCAATATTCTCAAGGCACAGAATGCTCCTGTCTTTCTCAAACACCCACTTATTCAATTCCTGAGTCCCTTGGAGGGATGTAAGTTCTCTTCTGAAAAATCATTTGCCAAGTGTTTAAAGAATACTCACCATGTGCCAGGCTGAGAGCCGGGATTCAGGATGAGTAAAACAAGGTCCACACCCTCTGCCCTCCCCAACAAGGTTTCATCGTCTTTTTAGGAGATGGACATTTTATAAAGAAACAATTAGAGCAATGCAATAAACGTAGAGATAAAACCAAGGAACCTAGAGAAGGCAATATCTATATCTAAATGCCCAGGGATGAGAGGGCACCACTGAAGTCAATAAGTTCCTCTAGATCTTGGTTGAACAACTATTTGCCTAGGAGCATCCCGTTTTTAGCACTTAAAGTCTCAAAATCTAGGAAACTCCTCAGTCCCTGGTAAACCAGTTCAACTGGTCACCATATCTAGACCCTGAGTTCCTAGCGCTGTACCTGGACAGAGAGAAAATCAGATGTGTGTATTTAGTTAGTTGACATATGACCCGAATAACCAAAAACATTGATTTTCACCAGGTATAAGGAGCAGAGATAGCAGGGCAGTCAGAGGAATAATGCCTTCAGGGGCAGAAGAGAACATAGCTGTGGTTTGGAATTACAAGTCATCCCTTGTGATGAAAGTACAATGCTTACAGGGAAAGGATGGACGATAAGATTGCTGAAATAGGCAATGGACAGATAGTAAAAGTCATGTTGAAGAGAGTGGGCTTTATTTGACCCTTGGTCAGTAAGAGATGATTAACAGGGAGGCATTAAGAAAGTTGGCTCTGAAAACACAAGAGCACAATAGCAAAGCATCTAAATTGCTTCACACCATCATATATATAAGGTTTTTACTGCTATTGGGCAGACTTGTCTGCATCTTTATTATCAAGACCCAGTGTCCTGCAGAAGAGAAAGCCTCAAATTCTTGCATCCTCATCAGAGTGGGCTACACATTCACTGTGTGTCCCCAGGTAAGTATCTAAAATTCTTTCAGCCTTGGTACCATCCTCTCTAAAAGAGAAAGTGATACTAACTGTAGAGATTTTGTCAGGAACCAGAGAAAATGCCAGTGGGAGAGCTCTAGAAAATGTCAAGCAACCAGAAAATCTGGGTTTGGATTTTGTAGCTGGAATGATTGGATGGCTAAGTGTGTAAGAGAAAACTGCTGAAAAAGAAAGAAGGAACTGAACTCATCAGCAATTGAAGTTACCCCTAAATTGTCTGTGCAACTTCAGCAAGGCTGCATAACAGGCCTTAAACTTGAGATAACTCAGTAATAGCATAGCTCAGCACACTTAAAGTTAGCTGCATATAATTTGTACATGAAATGGATCAGTCTGTGATCTCAACGCAAAGGAGAGCTATATTTAACCTGACATAGAAGGGAAGCTAACTTACAAAAGAGTTAACAAACATGAGGCTGATATAGCATTTTTAATTAAATGCCACCTAGTGATACCTTTCTCAGTTAATTCCAACAAGAGACCTTATATTTCCCTGTGAGGGCCTTAATCCCCCTGGCTCCTAGCACTGTGAACACTCCATTGTTTCTATCTGAACTGAGATACCAATTGTTGGTCCATGGGGACTGAAGGTGCCATTCCCACCTGCATATCTCCAAAATGTGCCATCACCTACATCCTCCCATTTGTAAGAGATCTGGTCCCAGCACTGTAAGTAGCGCTGTAATCATGGCCTATTTGTAGAGAAATTCTGCATCACTTTGGTTTATCTAATCTACCATTTTATTAGGATGAGGTCAGAAATTAAAACCTTGCCTGTACATAGAGCTCACTCAGAGTAGCATGAACTCATGGCCCACAGACTTCATAATGGTTTAGGACCCTTGTGTCTTGATTTCCAGTCTCAGGACTGCTGCTAACTGCTGGTGTGACCCTGGGTAAGTCCCTTGAACACTCTGAGCCTGAACCTCAGTTTTCCATCTGTGAAGTAGAGGAGAGTAATCTTACTTGTTTCACCCAGCTGTTGAGCTGAAAATAAAAGAAATAATGGTAAGTGTGCTTTTGTAAACTACAATTGCTACCAGGGATACAAGACTTTAGAAAAGATTAATTAAAGTGCCAGATTTTGAATCAAAATTTAAACTTTGGTTTTCTACCTACAGGTTGGATAGTAATGTATGAGATAGCATCATTATCTTGGAATAGTTAAAAGTTTGGCGCTGGAGCCTGAATGCCTAGGTGCAAATCCTAGGGCTACAATTTACTAGCCATGTGTGTGGCCTTAGGCAGGTCTCTCAAATACTCTATACTTCAATTTCCTCATCTGTTTAATGCTGATGATATTAACTGATTATAATATTGACAAACTTATTATTAAGTATTAACTGAGTTTTATGTTATGGAGTTGATATGAAGATTAACTGAGTTAAAAATCTATAAAGCTCTTTGATCAGAATCTGGCACACTAAAAATCCCTCAATCCATGTGAGTCAGTATATTTATTTCAGTTACATTTTCTGAAATGAAAAGGATTAAGAGACCTCTGACTACAACATAAAATAATGAGAAGCCCAAGATGGCAGCATATGAAGACCCTGAACCCACCTCCTCCCACTGACACATAGAATCTACACCTGCATATAGAGAAGTCCTTCCTGAAGAAGACCTGAGGGCTGATTGAACCACTTCTGCACATAGAGGGAGGGACCACATAGAAACTGGTAGGAAAGATGAAGATGCAGTATCCATGGGAATCCCACCCCCAACTCATAGAACTGATATAAGGAGGGATATCACTGAGAGGCCTGAACTCAGAATTACCTGCCCTGGGACCCAGAAAAAAACACAGCAGTTTAAATGGCATCTAGACTACATGGGAAGAAAATCCAATCACTAATCTTAGAGCATCAGCATAAAATAATGAATTTTAAAAACTTTGCCAACTTTAAAAAGTAATTCAAATATTACTGGTATGTGGGTGTGTGTGAATAAATATTGGTGAAGGGCATTGTTGCTCTGAAAGGTGGAACTCCTGAAGCTGGAGTCTCTCTCTCTTTCTCTCTCTCTCTCTCTCTCTCTCTCTCTCTCTCACACACACACACACACACACACACACACACAAAATGTGTGGATATCACACTCAGACATAGAGACATACACCTGCACACACACATACACATTTACACACATCCAAATGCACTAGATTTCTAATCATTCTCAGGGCAGAATTTGTTTCCTTTAGTCAATTTTAAACCTGAAAGTATAAAAACCAGAGTCTTTCAGAAAATTAACAACTTTGTTTTCAGGAAGTCCCCTATCCCCCAAAGATCATTAATTTTCAAGTCATGAGCCATTAATCTTGAATAAGACTAGTCTCTTGTCCCTTTTGGGTACTCATTTACCTCAACTCTAAGAGGAACTTGGGCTATATTTGGGATGGTGGTTACTTGAGGTGAGGTGAAATGAGAAAATGATTCAAGAGGAATTCTTACAGTTTATTCTTACAAAATGTCTAATAAAAGTGAGAAATTATTATTTTCATTATTTTTCTCATTAAAGATACTGAAGATTGAGTAACCACGAGAAATGCCTGGAAGCTCCTGATGTTTATAAGGGCATATCTGTCTGCCTTCTCTAGTGGAGTCTACATTTTTACTGTGCAGAGATACTGACATATTCTCTGATATGCCTTTTGCACCTAGCTGCTCCCCTGTATTCTGACAAGTGTTGAATCAATAATGGAATAATCACAAAGAACTCTAATGCTGGCCTTTTTACAATCCAACTGCACAATGACAAGGGTTTCATAGCTAGAATCCCTTTGAACCCACTCTCCAAATAGGTGACTCTCTAGCCTTTATGAGACAGAAATCGAATCATACAGTCTGCTTAAAAATTCCCTTGAGCTCCCTAATGTCTAAAAGAAAAAAAAAGTTTGAATTCCTAAGCATGATATTCAACACTCATAGCATATTCCATCTTCTCCCTACCTTTCCTCCTCTCCCTACTTTTTTTGTGTGCCACAAAAGTATACTGATCCACCGAGTTCTAGAAAATGTGCCATGCTCTCTCCAAGCCTTGCAGTATTTCATGCTCTTTCCCATGCCTGAAATTCTCTTATCATTCTTAACTGCATCCCTACCAAACAAACTCCAGTTTAACATTCAAAGCTCACACATCTGCTCTCCTTGTCAGACCCAGGCAGCATTTCATAGCCCTGTCTCTGCAGGCACCCATCACACCTCATGGAGTGATCTGTTTATGTGTGAGTGTTCCCATGGCAGAAAGCATACTCATCTCTTATCTCCAGTACCCACCAGTGTTTGGAAACAGAGGACATGCTCAATATGTGTGTGGGGCAGAAATAGAAGAAAAGATTTTGCCTTTTCCAGGTGTAGCACAGGAGATGTTCATGGTAGGGAGCCCGGGAAGGCATTTCCCATGGATCTCTCAAAATGACCCCTTAGGAAAAGAAGGAAAAAAAGAGGTATTACTAACATTTTGAACTTCTCAAATGTGCCCAGCCCTCAAGAGCTTATTTCCTGTGAGACTTTGTCTCTATGGAGCTGAATTGGATTTTGTCAAATAGTAATTTGTCACGTGTGTAATAGGTGGAGGTAGGTGATTGATGTAGAATTTTGAAAAATAACTCTAACATGTCAGAAGGACAAAAAGATTAGTGAGAATTATTATTTATAGTAGTAGATGTGGCTTTGCATTTACCCAGCCAGATCAAAAGCCTTATTTAAAGGGAACTACCTCATACCTAGATCCTTCCCTAACTAAATATTATTGCCAGTAAGGCCAGTATAGTCAAAATAGCCCAATTGTGTTATTTTCAGGCTATTCCATCTGCTTCCTTTAATACTTCAGAACATTTTTTGCTATACTGGTTTATAAAAAAATGTGACTCTGAATATTATAAAGTCTTTATATCACTAGAAACACAAATTTCCAAAGAATATAAATATACCTTTCCCCAGTTCTTTTGTTTGTTTGTGTGTTTTTGTTTCTTAAGTTGTTTTTAATAAGCCTGTGAGGGGCTTCCCTGGTGGCGCAGTGGTTGAGAGTCTGCTGCTGATGCAGAGGACACAGGTTCATGCCCCGGTCCAGGAAGATCCCACATGCCGCAGAGCGGCTGGGCCCGTGAGCCATGGCCACTGAGCCTGCACGTCCAGAGCCTGTGCTCCGCAACGGGAGAGGCCACAATAGTGGGAGGCCCGCGTACTGCAAAAGAAAAAAAAAAAAAAAGAAAGAAAAAAAAAAAAAGCCTGTGAGTTATCTCCATGGACTGAATTGTGCTCCCATCTGAAATTTGCATGGTCAATCGCTAATCCTCAATGTAACATGGAGGCCTTTAAGGAGGTGATTAAATGAAGTCATAGGGTAGGGCCCTCATCCAATAGGATTGGTGCCTTGTAAGAAGAGAAGATGCCAGAACTCTCTCTCTACATGCACAAGGAGGAAAGTCCATGTAAGGACACAAGGAGAAGGCAGCCGTCTGCAAACGAGAAGGAGAGGCTTAACCAAAAACCAGCTCTGAAGGCACCTTGATCTGGACTTCTAGAAATGTGAGAAAATATGTTTTTGTTGTTTAGCATACCCAACCTGTGGTATTCTTTTATGGTAGCCTGAGCAGACTAACACAGTTACATGCAATGACATACACAGGCTTAAATGGGCATTGCAATAATTCTTAGCATATGTATATGCTCAGGTAACCCCTCCCTAATCAGGACAGAGAGCATCTGCAACCACCCAGAATGTTTCCTTCTGTCACCTCCCAAGAAAAGCTGACCTATACCTCCCACCCTACCACTGATCTGGTTTCTATCACCATAGATTAAGGTTTTCCTATAATAGAATGAAATCTTACAAAATGTACTGTTTTTTGGCCTGAATTTATTATCTCAATATGATCATTTTGAGATTTATACATGCCATTTCATGTGCCAGTTACATATATATGTATGTACATATATACACATATATGTACACACACATATATGTATATACATATATACACATATATGTACACACACATATATGTATATACATATATACATATATATGTATACACATATAAACACATATATATGCATATACATATATAAATATATATGTATATACATATATATACATATATATGTATATTATATATTGTGTAATATATTGTATATAAATTATATATTGCTGGGTGGTATTTCATTATATAAATATATCACAATTTATATATCCTTTATCCTGTTGTTGAATATTGGAGGGGTCTTTCTTTCCTATTGTAAATAAAGCCACTCTGAACATTCTCATAAAAGTCTCCTTGTAGCCTATGTTTTCATTTCTCTTGGGTAAATATCTGGAGTGGAATACTCTGATCATTGGATGGTTGTATATTTAACTTTGTAAGAAACTTCCAAGAGTTTTTCAAAGTGTCTGTGCTAGTTGACACTCTCAACAGTAATGTATAAGAATTCTGACTGTGCTTCATAACATCAGCAAAATTTTGGTGTAGTAGTTGTAGCTTTTTCTATGTATGGTAACTTATTGTGGTTTAAATGTTCATTTTTTTAATGCCTAATGATATTCAGCTCTTAAAAAATCTTTTAAAATGTGTTTATTGGCCTTTATATATCTTCCTTTTTAATTGATTTTTAATTATAGAAATTCTTTATTCTGGAAAAAAAATCTTTTCTCAGAGATCTATGAAAATGATGTTATCTCCCATTCTGTGCCCTGTTTTTTCATTTTATTGAGAGTCCTTTGATGAACTGAGGAGCTTAATTTTTATAAAGTCCAATTGGTTATTTTTTATTACATACTAGGTCTGTCCTCAAATAAACTTTTGCCTGCCTCTCAGTCACAAAGATGTTTCTCCTATGTTTTCTTCTAGAAACTTTATGATTTTAACTTTTAAATTTAGGTGTCTGATCCATTTAAATTAATTTTTGTGTATAGTGTAAACCAGGGGTTGAGATTCATTTTATTCCATACATATATCCAATTGTTCTTGCATAATTTATTGAAAATAATTAATTTTCTTCATTGAATTGATATGTTACCATTTGTTGAAAATTAATTGACTTGATAATTATGGCTGTATTTGAGGAAAATTAATCTGCTACAATGATTTATTTGTTTATCTTTATGCCAAGTTAACACAATCTTGATCACTGAAGCTTTATGTTGAATCCCACTTTGTCCTTTTTCAAAATAGTTTTGGCAATTCTAAGTTTTGGCATGAAAATTTGGCTTAGAAATTAATGCAACAAAATCCTATTGTAATTTGCTTCATGCTGTGTAAAATCTATTGATAAATTTGGGAGGACTGACCCTGGAAAAATATTGATTCTTCAAAAGCATGAAAATGTGTACTTCTGCATTTATTTAGATTTTAAAATTTATTTCAGCAATGTTTTATAGTTTTTACTAAGGTCTTATAAATCTTTTGCTAAGTTTATTTCTAAGTAATTTCTTACTGTATGCCATCGCAAAAGGTACACATACCAGTTGTTTGGGGCAGATACTCCAGTACACTGGGGATGAATGGATATCCTTGTCTTGTCTTTGATCATGGTTTCACCATTAAATATGGTGTTAACCGTAGATTACTTACAGATGACCTTTATCAGATTGAAAAATTCCCATTTGTTCTATGTTTGCTGAGATTGGTATTAACATGGGTTCTTTTTGCATTTATTGAGATGATTATGAACACTTTCCTTTTTTTTTGTCACTAATGTCAAAGTAGATTGATTTATTTTGTAACATTAAACCAACCTTGCTTGTGCTAGATAAAATGACTTGATTATGGTGTATTATCATTTTTGTATATTGTCAGAAATGATTTATTAATGATTATTTTGCTAAGGGTTTTTGTGTCTATTCATTAGAGGTATCAGTGTTGAGTTTTGTTTCTTGTAATGTGTTTCTCTGGTTTTGGTATCCTCATAATTATGTCTCAGAAAAAGAGCTGTGAAATGCTTCCTTCTCCTCTATTTTCTGAAAGAATTTGTATAGTACTTTAAACATTTGCTGAATTTCACCTCTGAAGACATTTATACCTGGAATTTTCTTTGTGGAAACATACTTAAATACAAGGTAACTGCCTCTAATAGGCTGTTCAGATCTTCTGTTTCTACTTGAGGCAGTTTTGGTAATATGTGTCTTCAAGGAATTCTTCCATTTTATTTAAACTGAAGAGTTTAATGGCATAAAGTGTTTCATAATCATCTTTCAGGATTGTTTTAGTATTGGTAACATTCTTAATAATAGTATCTGCTTCATTCCTGATATTGGTAGTTTGTGTTTCATCTCTTTTCTTATTACTCTTATTTTTCTAGCTTCTTAATGTTTAAGCTTAGATTATTAATTTTAAAACTATGTTCCTTTCTAATAGAATCATTTGAAACTATAGATTTCCCACTAACCAGTGCTCAGCTGTATCCACAAATTTGTATCTTTATTAAAAATATTCACTGTATAGTAGAAACAATTTTGCATTTATTATTTTAAAATTATATTATTATTCATCTTTTTTTAGTAGTAATTTAATGCTAAATAAAACTAAATATTACAAATTATTTCTTTGATCCATGTGCTATTTTGAAGACTTTTCATTTAATTACCAAAATATCTATTTTCAGATATTTTAAATTGTTTTTTGCTACAATTTCATTACAGATAGACTATATAATTTAACATATTCAAAATGTGTTGAGTTGTTTTATAGCCCAGGATATGGACTATCTTTGTGAATTTTTATAACACTTGAAAACACTGTGAATTCTACAGTTTTGGGGTAGTCTATAAATATCAATTAGTTCAAGTTAGTTCATAATGTTTTTTAGTTCTTTACGCCCTTAGTGATATTTTCTCTGCTCTATCAATTTGTGAGAGAGAAATGATAAAACCTCAAAATGCAATTATTGACTTCTAAAAAAAATCCGGGGCTTTGGTTTTATCAACTTTTTTTCATGCATTTTAAAGCTCTATTATTGGATGCATTTTAGGATTCTCCTATCTCCTAGAAAAATTATAATTATAAAATTATTCTTTTTATCACTGGTAACATTCCCTGTTTGAAAGTCTACATTATCAGATATTACTACAGCCATTCCAGCTTTCTTTTGATTAGTGTTAACAAAGTATACCTTTTTCATTCATTTTGCTTTTAACCTACTTATGTCTTTTTATTTAAAGTGTGTTTCATGTAAACAGCATACAATAAGGTCTGTTTTTTATAATCTGTTAATTGATGACTTTCAGTGGAATGTTTAGTCTATTTATAAATAATCTGAATGTCAATATGACTGGATTTAAGCCTGTCACATGTTCTTATTTGTTTATTATTTGTTTCATCTGTTTTTATTTCTTTGTTGTATTTTATTTCACTTATGGACCACAACCCTGTGATCTCTATTGCTAAGGCTGTAAAACATTTTTATATATTTTGTCTAGTTTTTGTCATTGTTGCTGCTTTTACAGGCAAAGAATAAATCCAATATTCATTATCCATCATAACAAAAATGGAAGTGCTTTCCTATTTGTTTTGAAGTTCAATTATGAATCTAATTTTCCAATGACTAATAAGTACTCCACAATCTTTGGGTTCTATGCCAGGAAGAGATGTGTTTCACATGCTGCGTTATCAACTATATGAGTAGATGTGGAAAGGAAACGTGGATTATGGAGGAAGGAACCCCCCTTTAGAGGAAGGAACCCTGAGAGCAAACAGGTCAGAGGTCAGAACAAGCAATGCATCGGGAATCCTGACTTCAGGCAAGCTTTCAACCCAAAACCAACTGTCACATACTTTTGAAATATCTGACTTAGAAACTCAGTGCCAGGTACATGAAATACGATTGATACTGAAAGAAAAAAAAAAAAACAAAACCAAAACACACATAGCAGCCAATTCAAGGAATCTTTCATCAGTAGAGGAGAGAGTGAACCTGGCATGAAGTCAAAAGCTGACTGGCTGAGATTAGGGTACCTTAACTACATGCTTCCAGAAAGAAATCTTGTCAAGCGTGTTTGGAATTGTATTAATCATCCACTGCCTTGTAACAAATTATGCCAAAAACTTACCAGGTCATGACAGTAAACATTTATTACCTCACTCTACTTCTGTGGAACAGGAATCCGGGGAGCATTTTAGCTTGGTGGTTCTGGTTCAGGGCCCGTCATGAGATTGCTTTAACGGGTTGGCGAGGGCTACAGTCATATGAGTGGTTTGCGGGCTTTAGTTTCTCCTTGACTGCTAGCCAGAGACCTCAGTTCTTCACCCCATGCCCTCTCCCTAGGCTACTAAGTATTTTTATGATATGGCAGCTGATTTCTCCCAAAGTGAGTGATACAGAGAGAAAGAGAAGTTGATGCCATTCTGCTTTTAATGACCTAGTCTCTGAATCGCACACATCACTTTGGCCTTATTCTATTCATTGTTAAGTAAGTCATCAAGTCCAGCTCACTCTCAGGGGACAGGTTTACACAAGCACGTTACTACCACGAGGCAGGGACCACTGGGGATCATCTTCAAGGCTGGCATCTACAGGAACTGTGGTATTAGTATTAAGGGTTTCCTGTTTTTATCTTTTTGGGGAGTAAGGTGGCTATGAGAACTGGAATTACAGAAAACCTCAATGCTAATGGAAGAAAGAGTTCTAGTGTGTATAAAACTATTTAGCTATTTTATATCAGCATCTAATCTCATCTCATTATCTGCACACAGGTTATCCTGACCTCTGAAACTATAGTTTAAGGGACATTTATTTTGTAATTCCATGTAAATCACGTATTTTATATTTTTATTAAAAGCAAATATACTTGTCTCTTATGGAAAAGAAAGTACAAGTCCTCTTAAATCACCACACCCAGAGATAACCACTATTAATATTTTGATGAGCATTTCAGACATTATTATATCTACATAAACATATAAACTATATATTACATAATTTTATGTAATTTTACAATAATCCTGCACTTGTTTCTAAGCACCTGCATTTTTCACTTCACAATATGGTGTGAGCAATTTTCCATGCCAAGAAATATAGCTCTACACCATCATTTTTGGTGAATGCAATGTGTCCCATTGTATGGATGCTCTATAATTTATTCCAGTAGTCACTCATTAGTAGAATATTTAGGTTGTTTTATATTTATGTTTTTAGAGAAGCTGAATGTGCTGTAGGGATGCCCAGCTTAACCCAAACCCAAAATACAGGGCATTAAATTTCCTGGTTTTATTTCCTTTTCCATAGGTTTTTAGATTTAGTGAAAATATCTGTGTTTCAGAATTATTTGTGAAAGATGTAAAATTGTTTTAAGGATTTCAAGAGGCCAGCGTTGGTAAGGGAACACGTGGTTCAGGAGGGCTTTCCTATTTTCTGGGTAAAGTTAACTTCATTAATTTTTATGAGAAGATTCACAGCTCACACTCTCTCCATTCATCCTTAATATGACACAATGAAGACAGAGGGAAACATTAATCAGAATCACTGAGGAGATAAGCTCCAAAGAGCAAGCTTTAGTGTAAAAACACATTAAGCAAGAACCAAACACCTAAGTCATGGCTGAACCTCCATTACCCCAAGCTCATTTAATTCTCCTTATAAAAGTAAAAGAAAAGAACATTACCCTTAGATCATGTAACTAGGGTGAACATATAATTTATAACCCAAATGGGGCACATTAAGGAGTGAAATAAGGTGTTATTAATCATTACCTGGTACAACTGACATAAACCAAAATGACGCCAGGCAAACTGGGACATATGGTCAACCCAAATATATCAATTAAGGAAACTAAGATACAGATTGCTGAGATGACTCATCAGCATCCACAGCCAGTAAATTATCTGTGAATCAAAATCAGACCTCTCCTGGTCCAGGTCTTTTACTTTTTCATAGATTTCCAGATCTCTGAATATCTTTGCCTGTTTGTTTTCTGGTTGGTACCACTTCTAGGTGAGATGTCATGGATACAATTTTTTATTTGATGAAAGTGCTTTCTTGGAGATATACTTCTATAGTATTGATGTATTTATTCTTACCCAAATACAACAAAGAATTATTAAATACTTGTTTACATTCTAGGTATCTTCATGAGCACCATTTTACTCAGGTTCCTGCAACTTAGGAATCTGCAGAGGGGTAGTTCATAGGTCTACCACTAGAGAGAGTGCTGGCCAAGATTTTGGGTCTATAGCCTGAAAGTTCCATGTTTTGAGAAGAAGGAACAAGAATGAGATTTTTTTTATATGACCACAAGATATTTTACCCCACTTCTGCCTCTAATTTTTACTAGTTGTTATTATTATTATTCAGTTTTTTATTTAATTTTAACACCTATTGGAAACTTTGCTAATTTATCTTTTTAAAAAATTTTCTTTTTTTATTAAAGTATAGTTAATTTACAATGTTGTGTTAGTTTCAGACGTACAACACAGTAATTCAGTTAAATATATATTGTTTCAGATTCTTTTATAGGTTATTACAAAATATTAAATATAATTCCTTGTGCTATACAGTAGGTGCTTTTTGGTTATTTATTTTATACACAGGAGTAGGTATATATGTTAATCCCAAACTCCTAATTTAGATTCTAGGGTAAAACACCCAATATGATAAATTAGGAGTTTGGGATTAACGTATCTGTGGGTTTTACCCCAGAACCTCCTACTCTTTCTTCATTTTATTCCCAAAGCTCCAATGTTTTCTTCAGTCGTTTAACTCATCATGTTATATTACAGTTGCCTAATACTGTTTCTGGTGCCACCCTTATCAATTATGATCTTATGAAGGTTAAGAACTACCTTACCAAGGTAACTACCTTACCTTACCAGTTTCACTCTTTCTAGCACAAATTTGGTACTTGGTTAATGTTAAATAAATTAGTAAAATAATGAATGAGTACATGAACAAAATGGAAAAAATATGGTATGATCCAAGAGGAAATCTATATTTGGGGATGGCAGTCTTGATACAGGATGCTTGTGATTGGGATATTAAATATGGATTTTAAAATTTCAAAGAAGGAACGTGTAGCCAGAGAAAATATAACAAATAGCTGACTTCTTAAGCTTATTTCCAACTTTAAATCAAAAGAAAGATAAAGGGACTATCTCATGTTCCTCAGAAAGGTAAATCATCAGTGTCAGCCAAAAAACACTGACTTGGGACAGATCATATTTTACATGTTAATGAGACGTATGTATAGGTCTGAGTATTGCTTATGTTTATCTGGTATTTCTCGGAGATCTGAAGGAGGTAGGTATGATGCAGAAGAATAAATGACCTAACCTCACTTCATGAGTTTTTATTTAAAATTAAAAGACCATTAAATATGAGATTTCTTTCTTCATTTTTTCATAATTACAAGACACTGTCAGGATTCTGGAGAATCTTGATTCTGTCGCCCAGGATAGTTTATACTCTCTACTTCACGTCATCTACATCTATCCATGTACCTGTAATCAGATCAGTGTTTAATTAAAATATTAAATAGAACAGGGTTAAAGACAAAACCCTCAGATGCATCACTAGGGGCCTTTGATGAGTCTGGCATTGATTCATTAATTCTTTCCTTACAATTTATGCAATCACCTATGAATTAAATTATTACACTGTCATATAACCCACATTTCTATATCTTGAACATGATGGGACCATGAGATTTTTGCCACATCTTCTAAAATCATTTAAACATATGTATTTATTTCTGAGTCTAACAACCCTCTCAAAATGGTAATACATTTAGTTGCCCTGACCCATCTTCCATGAACCAGTGCTGTTTTTTAATTGACTAATGCTTTTTACACAAGTACTGATTCATTTAGTCATTTAACAAATTTTTATTTCTGATGAATCATCTGTGACAAGCATTATGTTAAATACTTGTGTCTAATCACTAGCTTCAATATTTTGCATCTACCTATGGTAGTTTAAAAAAAAGTAAGCAATATTTCCATGACTCTACTCTTCAGGAATCTAGTTCGTCCCCCCAGAATTCCAAGCTAGTCACTAACAATGACTCACTGATATCAACTTAAAAAAAAAAAATCAGTATCATAAGTAACCTAGGGGAAAGGGGGAGGAGGGATAAATTGGGAGATTGGAATTGACATATACACACTACTATATATAAAATAGATAACTAATAAGGACCTATTGTATAGCACAGGGAACTCTACTCAATATTCTGTAATGACCTATATGGGAAAAGAATCTATAAAACAGTGGATATATGTATATACATAACTGACTCACTTTGCTGTACAGCAGAAACTAACACAACATTGTAAATCAACTATACTCCAATAAAAATTAATTAAAAATTAAAAAATCAGTAACATGTGCAATTTTTCTGGCACAGGCTAGACAACTGAAGTCAAGATCATCGAAAGCAATTCTCTGTTTAAATCCTAATGAGTTTCCCTCCCTTGCGATCTTGTTTTTCCATACTTTCTCCACTGAGGACCATCTACTAGTTCTTTGAGCCCTGCTATGACCTATCTAGATTCTTTTATAGCATATTCTCAGTTCTGTGTGCTGAACAGTTTCTCTTACTCTGTAAGCCATGTTTGATGTTTGGTATTATTGCAAATAGGAAAAGGGAAGAAAACCTAAGCCCCTATTGGTATTGTCATATTTTTATCTTCCTCACTGTCAGTGACATTGTGTCCCTCTCTATGACTTTTTATGGAATGAGTCACTTTTGTCCGTTATACTATGTGGTCAGAGTATTTCTGAAAAGCCACAGATCTTGCTTCTGTATCTCAACCCTTATGTCCTACTGCCAGTTACAGTTGTTTTAGCCACATGTGGCACCTTGGTTTTTCATATCTACTGTGCTATACATTGATGGTCCTGCTGGAGTTAAAAATGATAGCCTCATACAAATGCTTAGTGATGAGATTATGTACATGAATCTTCAGAATCATTGGGCCATTCAATCTTAAACAAGTCTAAATAATGACCCGAAATCATATGTATTTCTATAATGCCAAACTCCATGATTCAGAGTTCTCTCTGCATGATTTTTGTCAATATTCCTTAGGAAAATTACCTGTTTTGCTTTCAAATCCTGCTTTTGGTTACATGACAATGGTTTACTTAAAAAAATATTTTTCAAAATTACTATGCAAGAAAGCTTGGAGCCACATGCTCTGTAGTGAATATTGATTAAGTGCCTGCAACAACAACAATTAAGATATAAAACAAAGCCAAGAATGAGGACGCATCTCAGAGCAATAAGGTTATTTTGTTTTGTGTAATTTTGTTCCTTTCCTTTAATTTTTCTTTTCATATTCCCTCCTAGGAATCTTGTCTCCCCAGGAGAGAAAGTGCTTATTGTTGTAAGATCACTGAAAGAGTTAGAGAAGAAATGGGCTCTTTTGTTTTCACTCCATTCATCTTCTTTCCCTTTGCCAAAACAAACACATTTGCATTCTGAAGTCAACAGCACCAGTCAACTGTGCTTGCCATAGATTAACCTCTGTAAAACCTTTTTTTGAACACTTGGGAGGCTTTGATGGTAAAACTGAAAAATCCAAGCTGTCTTCCTTTAACCCACTTGGAACTGCTCGAAAACTGTGTTCCTGGAGTTAATGCATGCCAATTAGTCGCTTTTGGCTTATTGTCAGTTTAATCGGTGGCTGAATTTGTCAAATTGTGCACATCTTACGTGACTTTCTGATGAAGTTTCTCTTAACTTGTTTCATGTTTATTTGGAGGTTCCACTTGAAATACTGCATTTTTATCCTCACAATACTCCTGCAATATAGCCAGGGAATGTATTTGCATTTGCATTTTTCAGATACTGAGACTGATATTTAATGGGGATAAGCAATTTACTCAGATCACAAGGCACCTGGCAACATCAGGACTTGAAGTCAGGTCTTATGATTATTTGTCCTTTTCAGATTATTTCCTCAATTCAGTGTTAAATTAAAGAATACAATTAATGGGAACTTCTTATCATAAAATGTCTTTTCTGACTCTGCTTCCTCCTCAAGCCACCACCACATTTCCATTTTTCTCTATGTAAATATTTTCAAAAGGATTGAGCAGTAGGAGATAGTATTGGGGCAAATATAGTAGTGGAAGCACAGTAGTTTTTAGATCTCCTAGAATTCAACTCTCACTACCCCAAAATAAAATAATGAGAAAAACTAAGATAACATAATAAAAACCAATGAACAACTTCTACAATAAAACCAGGTGATTAAGTATTTCACAAACCTCAGAAATATAAGTAGGTAGGGACAAGCCACCAACAGCTGTGAGATGGATATTACACCAACATCTGTATGGCGGAAAGCAGAAAGAAGAAAAATGGGGCATTTAGAAGCCCCAAGAGCAGAAAAGCTGCAATATTGCCACAGGTATAGTTGCAGTTTGTATCACCAGGAAAATTTGCGTAATAGACATTTATTATGGAGTGCTCTTAGGATCTATACCTGTGGAAGGGAGAAAATAGAAGCACTACTAAAGTAGAGCAGGGGAAAAAGTTCAGCTGTGATACAGTCCTGAAAATGGCTTCAGCACATCTCCTAGAGAGTTCGGGAGCTAGAATGGACTTCTGGCATTGACCCGAGATTGTGCTGCCTGGATGTTATTATACCTCTATATTGATCAGTCATTGACTGTGGACAAATCCTACAAGGATATAGGACCTTTGCTGAAGCAGGGTTTTTTTTTTTCCCAGCAGTAGCAATCCTTATAGAGGATCATCTTTTGGCAATACTCCCAGCAGATGGAATAATAAGGCTTTCATTCCTGGAAGGGAATTTGGTCAGCACATCACTGAGTCCACCAATGGTACTCACTGGAAAGTGGGAAGCTAGCAACCCAAACCAGGAGTAGGTTCTATACACTCCACCTTATGTGAAAATGCAAGGGAACTGCAGTAAGGTGCTGGAATGGTCTGAGACCCATGAAATTTTCTAAACAAACAATTCAAAGCTCTGTTCTAGGACAAAGCCCCATACTGAGAATTAACTTGTAGGGAGACTATAAATTGAGCAGAACAGGCAAAACAGGAAGAAGGAAAAGAAAATATCCAGAAATTTTTGAGTAGTTATCAGAAAGTATGAAGCCATTTTTTTTTTTTTTGCAGTACGCGGGCCTCTCACTGTTGTGGTCTCTCCCGTTGCGGAGCACAGGCTCCGGACACGCATGCTCAGCGGCCATGGCTCATGGGCTCAGCTGCTCCGCGGCATGTGGGATCTTCCCGGACCGGGGCACGAACCCGTGTCCCCTGCATCGGCAGGCGGACTCTCAATCACTGCACCACCAGGGAAGCCCTCTTATCCATTTTTAAATCAAGGTTTTGTTTTTCTCTTTTGAACACTTCCTTGAAATGGCAGAACTTATTAGGGGAAAATACACAATCCAGCAAACAAGAGTTCACCCTAAGTCTAACTTTTCAGAAATACTAATAGCAATCATTTGTACCTTATTATAGGTTGAAAAATGCTTTCAGAAATTTGATCTCATGTTATCCTTGTAATTAAACTACGTTTGTCATCATTTTACAAATGCAGTTACAAGACCCAGAGAGTTAACTGTCCTGCTTAAAAACACGCAACTAATGACAGAGCCACAGCTAACATCCAGGCTTTCGGATTTTAGGTCTAATAATATCCCAGGGCTTCCCTCAATCAGAGCTGTCCCTTTTGAGGACTAAAAATAAAGCTTTAGAAATCAAAATAAAGCTTTAGAAATCAAAATCTGGCAAAAAAAAAAAAAATATATATATATA